>NW_024541433.1:0-35681 GCF_016758755.1 Suillus discolor | reverse complement strand
AACACGGCAACTTACAGGATGGTATGGCCAAAATATTTGGGGGAGGCGGATCGCACTAGCGAGCCGGAGATCCTGAAAAAGGTGAGAGATTGCTAAGGGGCACGCAACTGTCCAAGGCATATTCCCGAGTCTCCTTTGGCACCACACGTTCACACACCCTACGTCCGCCTCCGAGAAGCGCTTGGTGTTCCGGAACCCACCACGGGCAGTCGCATGCTCTACATTCTTGTATTCCGGAAGCTCCTACCCATCACGAAGCTCTACGGCAAAGAGCTTTTTGATGTCTGGCGTCAGTGTATTTTGTGTACGTATTTCATTGGTTTTACGTGTCCCTTTGTAGACGTAGTGTGCAGGCCACCTTACTCTACGGAAGGAAGGGGTCTACCATCGAGATGTCAGCCCTGGAAATTTGATGTGGTATTGGAAAGACGGGAGGCGGATTGGTGTCCTCAACGACTACGATCTATCCTCGTTGGCGAATGACCGAGGACCTCGGGGCAACGAATGCACGGGCACGGTGCCGTTCATGGCGCTCGATCTTCTATCCGCCAAGGGTCAGCAAGGCGAAGTCAAACACCTGTATCGCCATGATCTGGAGTCATTTACGTGGGTTTTATCTGGATTTGCTTGCGTTACAGGCAGGGAATCCTTCTACCAGCGGAATTGCGCCCCTTGGATGAATGGGCGACATTAAACCCTGTGACATGCGGCGAAAAGAAATATGTTTTTCTAAGTCACCTGCGAATTCATTATCCCTCGGACATCGATTCACGCATAGGGATGTTTCTTGTGGAGTGTGTGGAGGTGCTTCGAGAATATGTCAGCCGTAGATCGGCTCGGCTCGATCGTCTAATTGCCCGAGGAATAGTCGAGCACTCCAACGACGAGGAAATTGAAGATATCGATGGGTTTCTACATATGTTTACAGACTTGCCGAGCTGGGTTGAACTCAGCAGCCTTTCGCAGTGATTTTTTTGCTTGTACATACGTTGCCTTTGCCGATCGCAGTACGTATAACCTCCAGTTGTTTATGGGTAGAATAAGTATCGCAAGCGGCCACTTTACGGTGTAGATATCATTATCAATGTGGTGAATCACTATCGCTCATGCACATGATGTTACAAAGACGGACAAGCTTAGCACAAAGACAACACTAGTATGTATCTTAACCGCATCCAACTTTCTAACCAAATTGAGATTATTGATTTAGCTCACGAGCAAGCTCGATAGGAATACCTTCTATGAAACCTGCTATATTTCTATATTCCACAGCTTCGTCGTCCATGTAGTGACTCGCGATGGCCAGCACTCTTTACATCAGCATCTGGAGAAAATCGATCCTGCGCTGGAGTTCCATGGCTCGAGTCTCAGTGTCTCCATTCCACCGGCAGGTGATGAGCTCTCCGACCTCCGAACCATTGCCTGCTATCAATCGCTGGGCTTAGAGTACAGCTAATGTGTTCACCCACTCGTGATGCCCCTCCATTTTCTTCCATACAGCTCCATTCTTCTACAAGTCCCACCATGCCCATATGTCGTTCACTGGTATCCTGGGGATTGCGAATGAACATATATACATTTTCATCAACTTCAAACACTTGTGTGGGGAGTATCAATGGGCTCCGTTGCTTATTTCGACATTGTGGCCGAGCTTGGTTGTGTTGAGCACAGTTGAAGTAGACTTGCTGGAGGGATGGTGGGCGTCTTGACTGTTGCTACTGCATAGGCGAGTTTAGTCCTGTTTCCAACATCTTTAATGTCACCTGAGATACAAGGTTGTTTGCTTCAAACCTTGGTTGCAGACGGTTCGCTTCCCGTTCTCACAAATTATGCCGACGATGTACCAGTCACTCCTCGCGCCTGAGGCTGCACAGCTTTAAAAATGCCTTGTGTCCCCCACGATCGTGCAGCCTGTGCTTCTTGGCCCATTGTTGAACCTGGTGGTACCTAATGGATACACCTTTCACGTATGATCAACTTTGTCATGGTCGCACGTGTATCATCTCTGTTTCTCATATCGAGCTGCTACCCCAGCATCTCACATGTCTAAACGGTCACAGCCTTCTAGCGTACGTCATGATCACCTCTCACCAAACTGAAATGCCGTTTCCTCACTGTACTATCACTCTAGCCATGCCACCCATTCCCAATCCAAGGTCTGCATGCGCACTGGACGCAGCCAGAAGATCTCCCATTCCAAACCGCGAGTAGTCCGCTAAGCGGTTTCTGCTTTCTAACGCATGTTTTATGCAACCATTGTCGATGATATCTTAAGGGTATCATAACCTTGCCCTCTTACGATCTGCTGATGGAAGTGTAACGTCGACTTTCGGTATGCGTTCTCTGCCGAACATTAATACATCGTGGTTGAATTAAACTGCAGGACTTGTTTGGTTCAAGCACTTTAGCCTACAAAGTTCATGGGTGCTCCAAGGACTGTACACGCAATACTTTGCCTCTGTGCTAGCCAGTCTCCGCGTTTTCCTCCCACAGACACAGCAACGTTACTCCAGCGCTTGTCCCCACCTGACTATTTCCTAATCTGCTAACCTTCACTTGGTTCCGGCCACACATATTCTTTTTCGACAGAGATCTAAGGTTGCTCATGTCTAGCGTCGCGTGTCAAGGATAGAAGCGGTACGCTATGTACTCACAGTGTACTTGGAAGTTGAATGGTCTAGGATATCCAGTGTAATATCATGGCGATGGACGGGCTGTTAGTGCTAACTTTTGAAGAGATGCCAATCTGCCTGACTTCAGTTGAAGTACTGCAGCTTTGTCACTCTCCGATGTGATCGGATTACACATACTGCGCAATAATCTGGAGGATGAGACTAGTAAGTGTTTATCGGACCTATGATAGTGCCGAGGCTTTTTGCACAGGCTTACATTACACAACCGCATGCTCCTAATTTAAGATGATCCGGATCCCCTAAAATGCATTAGCGTGATTATATGACAAGCATATAAATCATCCACCCACATGCACCATTCCACATTCTGGTTTCCCTCTCAAATATGGCTGCAGTTCAACAGATTTATTCAGGGAGCGAACTTGATGCCTTGTTCCCCTCTCCATCTTCCCCGCCGAACGTGCTTTCCCCTCCGCGGTATCCTGGTGTTTCCCCAGAAGCAGTCGTAGCTTTGGCATATGTCTTGAAGGAAAACTATACGAAGTACCACATTTTCTTCAACTACAAGCGGTTCCATAAGTGCGTATGCATCTTAACTAATCTGTATCTCATGTTACTGATTCGAACGTCGATGAAGCCACATCACTCATCGCGCGCTAGCACTTTTTGTCACAGGCGCGAGTGGATCTCTGATCGAAGAGTTCTACAAACAAGACACCACCTACCAGCGCCCAGCCATTGAGTCTCCCGAGGCTGTCACAGAAGAGAACTTTATTGAACATTTAGGCGATGACAAGTGAGTTTATGATTCTTACTTCAACACCCTGCTCAATAAATTTCTTGCCAGCTTTTACGCCGCGTACAAATCCTTCTTCATCAAGGTTGTCGATGAAAGGAGCCTCAGCTCCACGCTAGAGGAATACATCTTCTCTAAGAAGTACAACTTTATAGAGGGACGAGACGCGTCCGCCCAGCCGGTGATGTTGGCGCGCTTCCTTGGAGGTTTGTTCCACGCCTTCATCCATGTAGGATACGGCGCGGAATTAGGCATCCCAGGCATGGTTGTCGAAGGCGAGCAATGTGACACATCGCCGTAGAAAAGTCCCTGACAGATATCTCAAGGTCTTGCATTGGCCAGCGTGCATAAGTATGAGTTCTTGCCGTCGTATCTTTTCGAGCCCAGCGGCCCAACTGGAGTGGAAGAGGCAACAACTTGGCTTGCCTCCCTCGTCCTTAACACAAAGGCATCTACTGTGCCCTCTCAACTCGAACAACCGCCAAAGAACCATGCGTTCTCTATTCTTGCCAAGATCATGCAAGATTCGAAATTCACACCGAAGGAAATCAAGAAGCATTTTAACAATTTTGATGGCTTGATGTCCGAGCATGGTGATACTTTATGGCACTACGCTGAACAATGGACGATCGATCCGTCGCAGCCAGGCGAAATCGAACGCAAGATGGAAGAATGTATTTGGACAAGCACTATCATCTACACCATTGGCGGATGGAACAAAGACAGAAGTTTCACAGCAGACTTCACATAGTAAGTGGCGTCAAATCTGCTATCTGTGAAAAAATACTGATTTTTGGGGTGCTCCAGCATGCATCTCGTCACCTCAAGTCTCTTCCTTCCATCCCTGTTGGCTTACCTGCCACAAAACTCGCAAATTCTTTTGCTTCGCGGATACTTTTGCATCGACTCTTGGGTGGTGGATCACATGCGGTTTCCCTAGACTGGACATTCAAGGCTTCCTGAGCGCCACCTCACGTCCTTCGTCAGAAATCAAGGTCGCTAACCCATTCCTCGATATCGTTCAGTCTGTGATGACTCACCCAAACGAACATATGCCGAAGATTCAGCGCGCCTTTGCGCATTTCTCGTCCCTTTATGGCGCACGGCCTAAGGGTTACTTCAAGGATACGGAACTGGAGGGTGCAGAAGCTCTGGACGGATCGCTCTTCCTTTTGGCTGCGAGATTGACTGGGGAGTATATGAGCGAAGGTACTAGGTTCTGGAGCCTAGGAGGGTTTCCTGTGAGCGATTAGGAGTGGACGAGGGATTTGATATGTATGTGTTACAAACACCGTTGAACCAATGACTGTACTTTTCAAACTTGTCAAATGTGTTGATCGTCTGATATCGCCCAAGACACAGCGATATATCCATTCACAAGGGGCACGCAGCACATGGATCTAAAAGGGGTAACCATTGTGTGCGAGAAGTGTAACCGAGTCATACATCTGTCTTCTTTCTGAACCTCAGCTGGAGCGAGCGTCGGACTCCGTTCCACCCTAAAACATAAATCCCGAAATCAGGATTCTTAGAAGAAATCATAATATAATGTTTCTAGGCACTAGCATAAGCCCGGATCGATATAATAGTTGCGTATTACAGAACACCATTTGTATGGTAAAATACCATGAAAAATATAAACTGATGGGCCTGGTGCACTGCTATCGACCTTGTTCTTGATGGATTGATGGATCCGATTTAGTAGTACTAATACCGTGACTACGGACTCATGTCAGGGTCACGTGAATGTGTTGATGGGAACGCGTCTTCGACCAACCGCCACATCAATCCACATCTGAGATTTAATGATTGATGGTCCACAACATTTGCGCCACACTGGTCGACCAGATATAAGGAAGGCAGTCGTTTCTGTTGTCTTCTTAACTCTTCCTCCTCACCAATTCTGCTCGTAACACTCAATCAGCGTAATCGCTGAACACCTAGTGTCATGTCCCCTGCCGGCGAGACTGAGTCTACTCCTCCACGCGCCAATGCATCAGCTCCAGGTGCTAGTAAAATAAAATCCACCCCAAACAGCCGCGGGGCCTCCGTCGTCAGCGAGAACATCGGCGTGCTCGGTGTCAAGTGCGCACATTTCCTGTCTTTATCGAGTAGAACCTGACATTCCATCAAGGGTTAAGAAGGTCCGCCCATGGATTCAACGGGATATCGAGCAGGTCAAGGAGTGCAAGGCAGATGCTATGCTGCAAGCCCTCCTTCAGCGCGCTTCCTCTGCTCCCGAGACTAAACAGCCCGAGCTTCTGCAAAAGTGCCTCAAGGCGGTTCTGCCTGTTTGCAATGGGCAGGCTTCTACTGCTCTCGTAAAGTCTTCTGACATTCAGACAGCCCTCAACGAATAGTGAGTGATTTTTTCTAAGTTCGCTGATCGGACGTTTTCATGCTCACAACCATCGCAAGCGTACGTCCAGGAGTGGAGAACAACTTCTACGGCCCTTTTATAAAAACCACTAACATTGCCCTCGCTTGTCTTGAAGAGATCGAGATTGATGGGATGCGTGCTCCTGTCCCTACCGTGGACATGATCTGCCAGCAGAACGATATGCCCATGCACCAGATGCACCAGACCAAGAAATCAACTCGGAAGCCCGACGTCGTGATTCTTCCTTTGAATAGCGCATGCGCTCCCTTTCAGGATGAGAAAGGCGGCAAGAAGGGCGAACAGACCAGCAAACAGAAGGGCCCACAGAAGGACGACGAGCAGCGCAAGAAGAAGCGCAAGGCTCATATGGACACGAATGCAATAGCTAAGCCGAAAAATCTCCCCTGGAAAGATGTTCTAGCTTGCATCGAGTTCAAGAGAAAGATACCAGGGAGGACGAAAGGGATTGAGACACCATCCTCTACGTATACAGTAACAGACCATGTCCCTACCAAACCGGAGTATCTGCCGGTGGATCATCTTAAGGCAGAAGTTTCTGCGCCAGGCCATTCGCATACCCCAGCAACACAGCCTGTGTCTGACGCTGCACGTAAGCGATTTCATTTTCGATCTCAAGATCAAATTAAATCAGCCCAGCAGCAGTTCAATCTTCCGGCCTTACTACTGCACAACCTTCCAAGGGCGGGTCTAGCTCCAAGCGCAAGGCTGCAGACACTTTGGAATCCACCGCGAAAAAATCTAAGATGGATCCCAATGACATGGATGCTGACGCGGACGCAGATCTAGATGTGACCGTTCAGACGGGTCTGTACGCCGCCGAAATGTTTGCGGCCAATCTTGGAGTCAATTATTTGCTGAATATTATCGTCGTCGGTGGGTTCGTTCGTCTGTTGAGATTGGTCGCGCTCTTACCACAGCTTTTCCAGACGATGTAATGTGGATCTGGTATTATGATCGGCAAGGGATCGTTCAATGCTCAGGTATCAACTTCATTCAAGATCTTCCGCGATTTATGGTGCTGTTGTATGCTTTACAACGCTTCGGGCTTCACGATTGGGGCCGAAACAAAGACTTCCTCCCAATTGAAGTTGAGGGGAAACTATGCCACGAATTTAAAATCAAGGATGAAAAACTTGGAGAGGTGGATCTGCTGCTTCACACCAGCCACGACGAAAGAGTGACACACTACGGACTGCAAGGACGGGCCACTAATGTGGTCCCTGTCACTAGCGAAGCGCTCACGAAGAAATATGGCAAGTTCGAGGATGGGATGGTGGCCAAGATCTTTTGGGGCGAGGCGAGTCGCACTAGCGAGCCGGAGATCCTGAAAAAGGTTGAGGAGATCGCCAAGAGGCACGCAACTGTTCAAGACCATGTTCCTCAGCTGCTTTGGCACCACACGTTCACAAATCCCACGGCCGCCATCCGAGAAGCGCTCGGTGTTCCGAAACCCACTACGGGCAGTCGCGTGCTCTACATTCTTGTATTCCGCAAGCTCCTCCCCATCACTCAGCTTCACGGCAAAGAGCTTTTTGACGTCTGGCGCCAGTGTATTTCATGTACGTGTTTCATTGAATCTACATGTCTCTTTGTTGACATCACATGCAGGCCATCTTACTCTGTGGAAGGAAGGGGTCCACCATCGAGATGTCAGTCCGGGAAATCTGATGTGGTACTGGAAAGACAGCGAGCGGATAGGCGTTTTGAACGACTACGATCTATCCTCATTGGCAGATGACTCAGGTCCTCGGGGCAATGAGCGCACGGGCACGGTGCCGTTCATGGCGCTCGATCTCCTCACCGAAGAGGGTCAACGAGGTGAAGTCAAACACCTATATCGTCATGATCTGGAGTCGTTCATCTGGTGCTTCGCCTGGATCTCCTTGCGTTACGAGAATGGGGTCCTTCTATCACGGAGATTGCGTCCGTTGGATGAATGGGCGACTTTAGGCGCTGTGGCATGTGGCGAGAAGAAGTACCATTTTCAGGGTAATGTGAAACCTCCCGCACGCTCCCACATAGACTCGTCCCTGTGGGCGTTCCTTGTGGGTTGTTTCGATGTGCTTGAAACGCACACCTTCAATCGACGCAAACAACTAATACGATCGATAATAGACGCAGACCAGCCGACGACCTCCGAGGAATCAGAATCAGATCTTGATGGTTTTCTACAGTCATTCGAAAATACCAAGGGCTGGGCTGCGCTTAGCAAACTTCTACCAGAATCTTCACAGTGATTCTCTTTGCCCATTACATTACCTACGGTTTCTTGGCTCTGATACTTGCGTCGATTGCCCGTGTTTGATCCGTCTCCAGTAGGTAAACCAATTGAATAGATGCATGATAGTGACTCGCCATTATGCAGAATGGAACGAACAGAAATGGTGTCATGTTTAGTAGATGACGGCTGAGCGGTGAGCGGTGATTTCCAACAAAAATGCAGCGCGCTACTACTATAAAGTCCGAGCAAATACAGGAATGTACGCTTCATCCTTACAGGTCGCGATAGTCGCGAAGGACAGCAGATGGATACGCTTGCTAGACTCACTTGCAAGTCGCAGTGGAGTCCCACGATTTGTGCCTTGATCAAACCACCAAGGGTTTTTGTTCACGGCGTCCTCAGTCAACGATTCACGTTTCAGCAAGTCATCTCGTTCACCCCCGAGGTTTCTGCCCGTGGTATGTTTGCGAAGACCTCGATAGATACGTGTCTATCGTGGTTCACCCTACATCGAGCAGCAACGCGCTCGCGAGCAAGACATCAGAAAAGGTTTCCGAGATCACGAAACAAGAGATCACCAAAGGCCCTGTTCCTTGTTGGATTCTAGAAACAAGCCAAGGGTAGTCGCCTGCTCTACATCCTTAATTCCGCAAGTTTCGACCCATTATGGCGCTCCATGGTGAAGACCTTTTCAACATTCACGAATTCCACGTCCACCATCCGAGAAGCGCTCGGCGTCCTGGCAGTCGCGTGCTCTACATACTTGTATTCCGCAAGCTCCAACTTAAATTTACGACGATTGAATCGATGAGCTTTTCGACTTGTGGTGTCAATGTATCCTACTACGTACGTGTTTTCAGAATGGTGATATGCTGGCTGAAATGCTCAGTAGTCAATATCCTGTCGAGATCAACCACATGACTGCCACGTTTATATCTTTATTGTCTGACAGTAAAAGCTTGCCTAATTCCGATATTCAAAGCTAACAATACATTCAGGAAAGATACGTGAGAAAGTTCGGGGGATGGCTCAGTATCAAAACCTGAAGAAGGATCCAACAATTTTTTTTTTTTTTTTTAATCCTTGTTTATTGTCCTGCAGGGCAGGGCCCTATGGTGGACACTACTTGCTACTTGCTACTTCGTGGTATGTACTCTTCTGTATTGTTATATCAACTCTTTACAATGGTCCCGGCTGATGCAAGGACAGCGGAGCCTTTTTAAGGCTTTGCAGCGTTATTACATTGGTGTTTGTGTTTCCCTTGGTTCTATCTCATCTCTTCGTCCTCTTCTGGGGGCGATGTAGAGACTCATGCCTCTCCTTGTGCAATATTGCAGTTTTCACCAAGGAGTATACAGCACGAACTTGTAGCATCACTCTGTATGCTTCCTACAGCTATTCCTACATGAGGCGCAGCTTTCCCGCGCTGACCTGCACCAAACCGGTTCGGTGCATGGATGACTAATGCTCTCCCACGAGCCCGATACCCTAGAAATCATTATGAACAATCTTCCTTTACTTTATGGTTCAGACTGCAGTTCAGATAGTATTTTCATTTCTCAGACAGACTCAGATAGGTGTTACAAGTAACATCGGTCACGTGGCCCCCCTATCATTTTCCCTTCATCCTCGCCCTCACCATCTACCGGCTCGTCCTCCTTTACCGACTTTCCGTTGACCGGATCCTCGGGACCATTCCCGTCCCTCACATCGCCTGCCTCTATGCACGTGCACGCACGTTCCTCCCCTGATTCGACCACCAATGTGGTCCCGCACCTATGACTCGGTCTGACTTGTGCCACCAATGTGGCTTTCCTCTTTCTGTTCCTTCTGACTGCGGATTCCCGCATGTTGTATTCTTACCGTTGGTTCATTCCAATGTTTCTCGGTCTCATTCCACATTCGACCACCCATCACTAATCTGGCTATGTTGCCAGACGCACCTATACCATTCTCGTTTCCCCTTTACCCTTACCTACTGTGCGGTAGCCCTGCCCTTAACCCTCTCCACTTAGTATAAGTAGTCGGTCACCCTGTACTAGATTCTCTAACTTGAATCTACTCAATCTTCCCTGGAACATACTTCCCTCTGAACGCCCCTTTGGCTTCAGTCTCTAGTATCTTTTCTTAGTTGCTCATCGCGACTAAGTCTACCTCGATCGACCTCATCATTCGGACAAGACAGTCCTTACCTTGAGTGACTTCTAAGACATCCGTCTCTGAAGTCACGTGACACGCGCGTACTGTGATCACTGCCAACTCGCCGTCGCCAGTATCACTTGCTATACCGGATCCTTCCGGTTACGTCACGAACGTTAGCGGACGACGCCCCTCTTAGGGCTCCGCCTAACAGATCTATTTGAGTGTGTAACAATAGGCTGAATATTCTTGTATATTTAATTTTGCGGTAAATTCTGCTTAGTCAGCAATAACAATGACTCAGACTGAATCCCACACATGTCAAGTAACAGTGTAAAATAGTTCTTGCATAAGTTGCCTTGTGGGAACTTTCTTAACACTCTAAATACACAGCTCGCGTCATTTCTACGGTCAATAAAGTAACATCATAACAAGACACCAACAAATAACATAATCAGTCTGTTACTTAATATTTGTCACATGATACTAAGTTATATGACTCTAACAGTCAGGTGACCTATGACCCTAAACCAAATCATGACAAAGCAACCTTTTGAGATGACTAAAGCTTGATGACACAAATTATAAAGCACATGACTACAGTAAATAGTATTGGTACAATCTGACTAAGCCTATTCCCCTTAGAACGTGGGAAATAGTAACACAGCCACCATAATTTATCTATATAAGACCCCACTTTTTGCCAATAAAAAGATGCATATAGGGAACTTTTAAGCCCCACAAAATAAATTTGAGTGTGAAGTGTGATCAGTATCAACAACAGTGACAAGAGCTGTTAAGCAACTAACTGAGAGGTCATTGTAAGCAACATCCAGCAATACCTTCAGCTCATCGTCAACAACTGTGAAATATCTTGAGCTCACTGTGCTCAACAGTGAGCAAACTTTTTCTTTGATTTTCTACTGGTGAACCTCTAGTCTCTTTCTTTTCTTTTCTTTCTTCTTTCTCTCTTTCTTTTTTTGTTTCTTTCTTTGTTTCTTTGTTTTCATTTGTCTCTTTTTCTGTTCAGTTCATTCACGTCTCAGTGTTATTGTCTGAATTTGTTTCAAGATCTTTGTGTTGTCTTTATGTCCATCTAAGCACCGGCTTAGTGGGAAGACTTCAGAAGTTGATAGTGACGCTTGACCTCACTCATCTGAGTAGTGATACTGAGCCAGGGTTTTCTTTGTCTGCTAGACTTTAGTTGTTGAATAGGGGACTTGGTACTGAAATCCAAGGACGTCCATTCCTGATTCTGTTTAATACTCATCGTGAGTTCCTTGGCAGCAGGTTCAATAGTGAACTAAGAGTTCTACTGATCACTGATTAGTCCTGACCTTTGATTCTACCTGTTTGTGCTGAGGGGGTGATTGCTATAATTTCACACAACTTTCTGTAGTAAATTTATTACAAGAAGCATTGTTACTGAAGGAAGGGTTTCCCTTATCAATCTATTTCTTTTTTTTATCAGTACCATACTGTTGGGCTGACTTTTCTCTGTTCTCTAAACACTGCCATACCGTTGGAGTGAATCATTTTCTTTTTGTCATCACCATACCGTTGGGCTGACTACATTCTGTTTATTTTATTTTCTATTGTGTCCATACTGTTGGATTGACTGGTATTGCTACTGACCTCACAAGAAGTACTTTTTGTCTGAACATAGCTTGGGGAAGTGTAAACAGCCACCCACGAACAACCACATTATCAGTCATTGGTATTTGTCTGAATTGCTGACCGTGGAGATTTTTGATTTTGTAGGTGTTTATCTATAGATCATCTATCTAAGAAGACAGTGTGTTGCCGGCCGTGGGTAAGTTGAGGCCATGCAATGTGAGTGTTTTCCTCACTGTGACTAAATTGTTGACGTCGGTCTTTGTTCCAAGACCTAGTGCGTGTTCCTCTATTGTCTTGCTGGATGAGAGTAGAGGCTTGCTTGCAGTGGTTTTGCGGTTGCCTCTTCCTGTTTGAGTTGCTGTGGCGGTATGGTTGAGTCGTTTGACAACATGGTTGGTGTTGAGCAGTGAGGGTGGCATTCAAGCCGTTGAGTGACTAATGATAATTAGGGTCGAGCTTGAGGTTCCGGGTGTGCGCAGGGTGCCGTTGGGCTGCCTTGGCGCCATTGAGCGCGTTTGATGCGGTTGTTTTCTGGGTCCTAGTCGGGGTGCCACTTGGTATGGGTCCAAGGAGCGATCATAAGGATCCAATGTACTACTTAGATCCGCATCACCACCCCCATGAATATGGTTGGTTGCTCTGCAGCATCTTTTCTCGACGTGTTGAAGCTTGCTTTTAGATCAGTACACTGCTGCATCCAAGGCTATCAAAGGGATTATCAATAGGGCTGCACACTGTCGCAAACCGCCATGCCCTGCACCACCAACGACAACGACAAGCTGACTATATCGCTACATCCGTTGCACAGGACTGCACACCATCTACCAGCACAGGCCGCCATGCAGATGTGTCAGATGGCAGAATGTCCCCATCAAAGGTGAACTTTACAGTGAGGTATAAGAAGCGGTCGAATCTGTCAGTGGACAAATTCAAGGAGTATCTGAAGCTTCCGCAAGAGGACTTTGACCTTTGCGACATCAGTAAATTCACACATTGCTTGAACTTCCTTTTTTGCAACTTGCTGCCGGGTAATTCCAAAAAGGAGCGGAAAAGTCATTCATAAGAACGGTGACACCAACTTGCCATCAACTTGCCACAAGGCAATTTAAGTTGAAAAAGTAGATGCCTCCTCTTGACTTTGACTTTTTTCAAACTTTTTGTTGGCTTTTTTGGCACTTATTTGTAAAATAGCCCACATTGCAAGTAGTGCAAGTTGGGGCTACTTATTTCACACTTGTTTCGACAAAAATGACAAAATATTGCATTCAAGGATAATTACATGATAGGACTACTAAGTACTAGTGGGGAAACAATACAACTACTTGTGGCAGTGGCGACTAGATGCAGAAACGAACTCAAAGAATGGGGAGCCAGCAGCAGCAAATTTTGAAGAGGGTGAAAGGCGGGATGCGAGGAATGAAAGGCGGCATACAAGGCAGATGGCACATGAGGCAAGCGGCAGACTGCAATGAAGCAGACGCTATTAATAAAAGGAAGTAAAACAAATGAAAAAAACTTACTTGGAGGTATGTGAAAGGACAGGCGAAGTTTGGACACTGAGGCAAGCGGACATTATTAGTCAAGGGAAATTTAAAAAAATGTAAAAAAACTTACTTGGAGGTACATGAAAGGATGGGCGAAGTTTCAGATGCTGAGGCAAGCAGACATTATTAGTAAAAGAAAATACAACAAATAAATAAAAACTTACTTGGAGGCCATGCGAAAGGACGGGCGAAGTTTCAGACACAGACATTTTTAGTAAAATGGAAAAAAAAACAAATAAAAAAACTTACTGGGAGGTGTGCGAAAGGGTGCGAGACCATGAGAGTGAAGTTTCAGACACTGAGGTATGGAGGTATGTGAGATGATGCATGGAAGTTAGATTGAGAGTCAGACAAGGTTGAACGTTAACGTTGAGAGTGAACTTCGTGTGAAAAACTGACGTGGTTCAAATATGACACGTGACGCGTGATGGTTCACAGCGCTCATTTTTGACAAATCCTGAAACTGCATGCGCCCATCTTTGTCATACTGACTTTAGCTTCATGCAGATTGAAGGAATCGGTTTGTATAGTTTGGGTTTGGGTACTGTACGTGCATCTATCAATTGTTCTTTCAATTTTTGCTAACTGCAGCCCTCCACACACCCCCCGGCACATCTCTCGCATCCTCCCAATCCAACCATGCCCAACTGCACCCTCCAGCACCCATACCTGGCGCCCTCCAGCACCCTCCTTGTTCGAGTTTGAGCCACGCTGATCCAAGTCGTTGCCACCGCTCGCAGGAAGTGAGTGTGTCGATCCTCGTTTGAGCAAGACCCATGCTGATCTAAGTCGTTTCCTGCTGTTCACAGTTCGTGAGTCTGTCGATCCCCCTTCAAGCAAGACCCATGCTGATCCAAGTCGTTTCCTGCCGTTCGCAGTTCATGAGTCTGTCGATCCCCCTTCGAGCTCAAGCCACGCTGATCCAAGTCATTTCCCGCTGTTCACAGTTCGTGAGTCTGTCGATCTCGTTATTGTGTTGCTACTACTGATATACATTGTACCTACACCCATATGTCTAGTACATGAATACATGGGTCACGAGTTACTACCTGCCGCAGGTTACATACTAAGTTGAACTACTTATTTACTTGCTGTACTTATTTCTGTTTCGAATACTTGAACTGACTTTTTTGATCTTATGCTACTTTTCGGCACTTGTGTGTCATACACTTCCTTTTTTGACTTGTGAAAACAAACAGCCAAGTGAATAAAGGTGAACAAGTGTCAATAAGTTAAAAATAAGTTTTAATTTTCGAAAAAAGGTCTGCCAAGAAATGTGTGAATTTACTGATGGACCCCATTCAATGGTGGGCAGGTTGCCGAGCACAATTTCCAAACCTCTCTCGACTTGTGCGTGATATCCTTTCTGTTGGAAGTTTATTCTCTGCATTCGGACATTGATGAGATAAGTCCACATGCGGACAGATTAACGTTGCATTTGGCTATTGGGCAACCTCACCACTTCGTCGTATCACATGTTTCATGCTTGGCATCGTATGGTTACCTTACTTCTTGACATTCGAGCTCCGTCTTTCCGTATCCTACAAGTACCTCATCTTGTTGTCGCTTGCGTCCCTCAGCTGTTGTTCACCAACGCTGAGGTACGCGTATTGTTTATCTTGCTCCAAGTCTCATACTTACTAGATCTTAGCGCACTTTCCAACAGGTACATTAATTATGAATACAGCTGTTGTTCACCAACGCTGAGCGCACTTTCCAACAGGTTATGAGCCCTGTGTCTTAAACGACACAGAAACTGGAAAGATACGGACTCCCTCTCGTTGGAACAGCTCAATCTTCTTCTTCTTCGCTCGAATTCACTCTGCGAGTTGTCCCAACGATGGGAAAGTACGACCACATACCAGAGCTGATGGGAGCAGACAATTACATTCCCTGGGAGACGCAGGCGCAGCTCGTCTTAACGAACGATGACCTTTGGTGTCATGTCACCGAAAATGCAGACCCGAGTGACATTCTCGGAACAGCTTCGATCTTGCCTGTAGCAGCCGTCCCAGCAACTCCCACTGATGCTGAGAAGGCAGCTATACGAGCCTGGCTAATCAATGACTCTAAGGCTAAGACAATCATCCTCTGCAAGCTCGCACCAAGTATCCATCTTCTCATTCCCCGCAACGCTTCGGTCACAGCGCATGATGCGTGGAAAATCCTCAAAGACCACTTCCATCGTAATGACGTCAGCTCTCAATTTGTCATTCGAAGGCGCATACAGGCACTTCGCATGAAAGATGTGCATGACGCAAGTAACTACGTCGGTCAGCATATCAGTTGCCGTGATCGCCTGATTGGCATGAGTGCTGCCTATTCAGACGAAGAGGCTGTGTTTAATCTCCTTTCTGGACTTCCTACATCTCCCGCTTGGCAACTGTTCCGCACTCAACTTGAACAACGCATGCATGACAGTTTCTCTGCCACTGTCGTTAGTTCTGCGCTCAGTAGCGGGAATCCCATTTCTGCCTCCTTCCAAACGAATGCTCTCACGTTCGAGAGTTGCACGGCACGCATTACCGCAGAGGCCTCACGCATGATCAACACCCATCCCACTGCTGCATCTGGGCCTGGATCTGAGTACGCCAACTCTGTGTCTACCTCCTCCGCTTCCAACGTCAACTCTATCACCGGACTACGGAAGCATAAGAACAATTCTCAAGGAGTCTTTTGTTTAACGACCGGATGTGGGCGTGGGGATCACGACAAGGAACATTGCTTTCGTGACGGTGGAGGAATGGCGGGACAGGCACCCTGGCAGAAGAAGAAGAAGGAGACAGCCGCAGTCGCATCCGGCACTCCTCCCACTCCTTCACCAACATCATCTGATCCACCGCCTGCCATTGCAGCACTGGCCGCACACATACGTGACCTATCGTGTGCGGGCATCGAGGAGTTATCTGACGACGTCACTGCCCACGCTCATGCACTTTCCACCATCCTAGACTCTGGCACCACCAGCACTCTCATTAGTGATCACGCTATGTTTTGGACTTACTCCACCCAGGACCCTGTGACTGTCAAAACGGCGAACCATGGGTCACTCCGCACGTCTGGTTGTGGAGACTGCGTTGCGTGGCTTAAGATTGGTGGAGTTCGGCACCGAGTACGATTCTCTAACTGCCTTCACACGCCTGGGGCCATGCTGAACCTTCTTTCCGTCGGGTGGATGTTAGCCAAGGGATGGGAATGCAACTTCCAGGGTGAACCAGCTCGTTGCGACCTCGTGTACAGAGGGACAACACTTGGAGCGATCCCCATGTCCGGACGTCTCTTTTACGTAGACCTAGAGTTCATTTCCCCTCAAGAGCTCACACCTCTGGTGTCTCAACCATCAGAGGTCTCCGCTTTTGCACGTGTCCCATTGACTTACGACATATGGCACGCTCGCATGGGTCACACTGGAGGAGAGTCTGTCCGTCGTCTTCCTCACATCGCTCGTGGGTTTTCCCTCGACTCTAATGAAGCATTGTCACACTGCGAGTCCTGCATCATCGCCAAACATCCACGGCTGCCTCATCCTTCGTCACAATCTCCTCCTGCTTCCCATTTCCTTGAGTTAGTTCATTCCGACGTTTGCGGCCCCATTCCGGTACTCACTCCTCACCATAAACATTACTTCATCATATTCCTCGACGATCATACGGGACTCCTGGACCTCCAGCTTTTAGCCACCGAGGATCAAGCTCTAGATGCGTGGAAAAGTGTACGTGCAAGGTGGGAGACCTGCTCAGGACTTCGCGTCATCGCCTTTCGTTCAGACAACGGTGGAGAATTTCTTAATGATGCATTTACCGCTGAACTGCAAGCAGCTGGGATCGAGCGTCAGCTCTCCACGCCTTATTCGCACCAGCAGAACGGACGGGCTGAGCGTGTCCTTCGCACCATTGAAGGAAGGATGTACGCCATGTTAAACTATGCGCGTCTTCCTAGGAATCTCTGGGGGGAAGCAGCCTTAACGGCTGCATATCTATTCAATCGCACAGAGTCGCGTGCACTACCTGCGGGCAAGACACCCTATGAGATGCTACATAATGTTCAACCCGACCTTTCTCACATTCGCGTCTTCGGTTCCTGCTGCTTTGCACGTATCCCTTCCGAGCTCCAGGATAAGCTGGGTCCGAAGTCACGCGAGGCCTATTTTATGGGCTACGCCCCTGGTGGGCGTGCTTGACGCTGCAGAGACAAAGCTACCGGTACCTTCTTCAACTCACGTGACGTCATCTTTGATGAAACATTCCCGGGCCGACCTTTTCCACCAGGTGATGACTCAGACAATGAAGACACAACTTTGGCTCTTGCGAGTCCCTCCACACCTTCCTTGTCGAATGTGAATGCAACTTCAGCAGCACCGGCACCTCTATCAACAGAACCTCGTCGGTCTGAACGTGTCCGCTTGCCCATTGAACGTGGGCAAGTCTTCCAGGAGAAGCTAGTGTTGGATCGCGAGCGTTTGGCACGTCAGCACGCTGATGCCATTGTCCCGGATGAGGATGAAGTTGGTTATCCTCGTGTACTTGCTAATCTCATCGCCACTGAATTTGCCTGCGTCACCATCCGTAGCGATACTCGCAGAAACCCACTTGCCGCAGACTATAATATGAAGATACCACCTTCTACTTTCAACAAAGCAATGCAACGCTCAGACTGCAATGATTGGCTCAATGCCATGCGCAAGGAAATCAATCTAATGTCCGAAATGAACGTTTACGAGCTTCCAGCGGGACGCAAGGCTATAGGATGTAGATGGGTCTTGGAGTTTAAAGAGGACACGAAAGGTGGGCCTGCGCACAAAGCTCGACTAGTAGCACAGGGATTCTCGCAGGTACCAGGCGTTGACTTTGGCAAAACATTCACACCTGTCGCCAGACCATCATCGATCCGACTCCTTTCCGCGCACGCAGCAGCCCATGACTGGGAGGTTGACAGCTTTGACGCAAAGTGTGCATTCCTGTGGGGAAAACTACGCGAAGATGTTTACATGTGGCAGCCGCCTGGTTTCGAGCGCCTCGATCACAACGGGAGAAGCTTAGTATGCCATCTTTTGTCCTCGCTCTACGGGCTGAAACAAGCTGCGTACGACTGGTATGAACTTCTGCGTGCTGTTCTATCACGTTTGGGATTCTTACGTTGCGAGGCTGACTATGCCGTCTTCATATACAATCACACCACCAGCGAGGGGGTGCACGTCATCTGCATCATTGCGTGGCATGTTGATGACGGCCTTGCAGGGTGCAATAACCGGAAGTTCCTTGATTGGATCAAGGGTCGCATTGCTGAACGCTTTGGAATCGCAGACCTAGGGCCAGTCATTAAGCATCTGGGTGTCCAATATGTCTGATCTCGCGCTACACGAGAATTATGGATGCATCAGCAGGACTACATAGTCTACCTTCTCGAAGAGCATAGCCTCCGTCACTGTAATCCTGTCTCACTCCCCATGGACCCAGCCTTTCCTTTTGGACGGGACACTGATGTCCATCCTCAAATCGACAATCTCCAGTCAGAATATCGCAAGCTTGTCGGAGAGCTGCTTTATCTCGCCATGTACACTCGTCCCGATATCGCCCACGCTGTCATGAAACTCTCCCAATACAACTCTAATCCTGAGCCACGTCACTACGCTGCCGCAAAACGTGTTCTTCGTTATCTCTCTGGCACTCTGTCCTATCGCGTGCATTACGGGGGGAAGAATGCAGACACCAGCATTCATGGATTCAGCGACGCTGATTGGGCCACATCTCCCGAAGATCGTATATCCATCACCGGCTACGTGTGGTATTACTATGGTGGTCCCATCTCGCACGCAGCAAAGAAACAGTCAACGCAAGCGTTGTCTTCCGTGGAGTCAGAGTACATGGCGTTGACAGGGGCGATTCAGGATGGACTCTGGATCAAATCTTTTTGCGAATGCTTACAGATCACCATCAATCTCCCTCTCAAGCTCTATGCCGACAATACAGGCGCTATTGCACTGTCTGTGGAAGCTGCCAATCATACGCGCACCAAACACATAGATTTACGCTACCATTTCATTAGAAAGCATATTGAGGCCGGCACCTTTCTACCCATCTGGGTCTCTACTCATCGCAACAGCGCCGACATCTTCACCAAAGTTCTTCCACGTCCAACATTCGTCGTTCATCGTGCTGGACTATCACTCGTGGCGGGTTGAGGGGGTGTGTTGGAAGTTTATTCTCTGCATTCGGACATTGATGAGATAAGTCCGCATGCGGACAGATTAACGTTGCATTTGGCTATTGGGCAACCTCACCACTTCGTCGTATCACATGTTTCATGCTTGGCATCGTATGGTTACCTTACTTCTTGACATTCGAGCTCCGTCTTTCCGTATCCTACAAGTACCTCATCTTGTTGTCGCTTGCGTCCCTCAGCTGTTGTTCACCAACGCTGAGCGCACTTTCCAACACTTTCAATACCTGGTGAGTACTTACTCCATGTCCCAGGTGTCTGTACTTAGTTCTCTTCTTTGTAGGATCTGCTGTTGCTGTTGAACGAGTTTTCTCTGGTGGTCGTGACACGGTTTCACTGCGGCGCGCTAGTCTCAAGCCTGAGACTATCAGGACATTGATGCTCGTGAAGGCGAGGCTTCGTTTGGGTCGTTCATAGTTGATTTGCATTCCGTATGTACCGTACACCGCCGTATACGTCCGTATAATTCACCGTACCGTACCGTCCACTTCGTCCACCACCAATGTCATGTACGGTGTACGGGTTAGCTGTATACCGTATTTATACCGTATGTATACGGCTGTCTACCGTATACGGTACGGTGTGCAGCCCTAATTATCGAGGCATATGACAAAACAACGCTCCAAACCGAACCTCTCTCTCCCTTTTTTTCTTTCTTTCTTATGTACATTGGGGCATTCTACTATCAGCTACTTACTAGTATTTAGATCCATACGAAATTCATCAGCTGTCTTCAAATATGTATCTGCTTGTCACGCTGAAGTTACTTTCAGATTAATACATTGTGCTACTAGATGCAGTCGCAGAGTAGGTAGCCAGAATCCTGACGATGTCACTGCTAGGCTCTAGCAATAACACGGTACACCCCTTCACTTAAGTAAATTGAGTTACATTTTGTTTGAGGGTCGATACATCACATACAATGCGCAGGCCTAATCTCTGGGTAGACCTCATCGGCGGATAGCCTGTGCTCTACAAAATGACTCACAGTCCCAACCTATCTGCTAAACAACAAGGCAACTTGAAAAGTAAAAGAGACTACGAATCTTCCGTAAAAGAACTCTTTCTCCTTCTCTTCTTCGCTTGCATCGATAGCTCCTGCAACGACTCAGTGGCCTTCGAACAATGGTGTTGTTCAAGAGGGGGCAAAGCGCAGCAGCTATACTGGAAATGAACGTGTTCAGTCTGTGATAACGCACCCAAACGAACATCTGCCAAAGATTCAGCGCGCCTTTGCGCATTTCTCATCCCTTTATGGCGCGGCCCAAGGGGTTACTTCAAGGATACGGAGCTGGAGGGTGCAGAAGCTCTGGACGGATCGCTCTTCCTTTTGGCTGCGAGATTGACTGGGGAGTATATGAGCGAAGGTAGGTTCTGGAGCCTAGGAGGGTTTCCTGTGAGGGATTACTAGGAGTGGACGAGGGATCTGATATGTATGTGTTACAAACACCACCAATGACTGTACTTTTCAAACTTGTCAAATGTGTTGATCGTCCGAGTCTGATATCGCCCAAGACTCAGGGATATATTCAATATGGATCTACTAAAAGGGGTAGCCATATACGCCAGGCTGGTTACGAGCCTAGGGCCTAGGCGCCTAGGGCATCTGTCACCTCAGGCTGGAGCGAGCGTCGGACTCCATTCCACGGTGCTAGTGTTGTTGGCAGAATCATCTGCCATTCTGCCAGTGGCAATTGCCGGCAGTAGGTCAAGGGTGGTTGGCAGAAATACGATGACCTAGTATTTGTTCCTACTAACAAACAATAAAAATTCGACATGTGGCCTAGAAGCGTTCTGTCCAAAAACTCGTCTTTGTTAGCTATAGTTACTGGGGAGAAAGTCAAAAATTGGTCAAAAAACAACTCAAATCACTACTTTTTCACATACACTGCTGCTCAGTACAACGGCATCCATGGAAGGCCACGACAAACATCTAATTGACTGAAAAATATGATGCCTTTGATCACTAGGGTTCGGCGTTGTCGAATCTGACCTTGCTTGCCTGCATAGTCTCGGATTTTTCTCAAGTTGTCGTCGCCTACTGCAGGATCTTCCGCGATTTATGGTGCTGTTGCATACTTTACAACGCTTCGAGCTTCACGATTGGGGCCGAAACAAAGACTTCCTCCCAATTGAAGTTGAGGGGAAACTATGCCACGAATTTAAAATCAAGGATGAAAAACTCGGAGAGGTGGATCTGCTGCTTCACACCAGCCACGACGAAAGAGTGACGCACTACGGACTGCAAGGACGGGCTACCAATGTGGTCCCTGTCACCAGCGAAGCGCTCACGAAGAAATACGGCAAGTTCGAGGATGGGATGGTGGCCAAGATCTTTTGGGGAGAGGCGAGTCGCACTAGCGAGCCAGAGATCCTGAAAAAGGTTGAGGAGATCGCCAAGAGGCACGCAACTGTTCAAGACCATGTTCCTCAGCTGCTTTGGCACCACAGGTTCACAAATCCCGCTGCGGCCGCCATCCGAGAAGCGCTCGGTGTTCCGGAACCCACTACGGGCAGTCGCGTGCTCTACATTCTTGTATTCCGCAAGCTCCTTCCTATCACTCAGCTTCATGGCAAGGAGCTTTTTGACGTCTGGCGTCAGTGTATTTCATGTACGTGTTTCATTGAATTTACATGTCTCTTTGTTGACATCACATGCAGGCCATCTTACTCTGTGGAAGGAAGGGGTTCACCATCGAGATGTCAGCCCTGGAAATCTGATGTGGTATTGGAAAGATGGCAAGCAGATAGGCGTTTTGAACGACTACGATCTATCCTCGTTGGCGGATGACTCAGGTCCTCGGGGCAATGAGCGCACGGGCACGGTGCCGTTTCTGGCACTCGATCTTCTCACCGAAGAGGGTCAACGAGGTGAAGTCAAACACCTATATCGTCATGATCTGGAGTCGTTTATGTGGTGCATCGCCTGGATTTCCTTGCGTTACAAGAATGGAGATCTTCTACCACGGGGATTGCGCCCTTTGGATGAATGGGCGACTTTAGGCGCTACAACATGTGGCAGGGACAAGTTATATTTTCAGGGCCGTATGAAGAAACTTCCCGTACCCTCCCACATAGACTCTTCCCTATGGGCGTTCCTTGTGGATTGTCTCGGTATGCTCAACAGGCACACCTTCAATCGATGGGCAGCAGACACGCCGACGAACTGCAAAGAATCAGATTCAGATATTGATGCTTTTCTACAGTCATTCAAGAATACCGAGAGTTGGGCTGAGCTCAGCAAACTTCTACCGGAACCTTCATAGTGATTTTCTTTACCCATTACACTACCTACGGTTTCCTGGCTCTGATACTTGCGTCGATTGTCCGTGTTTGACCCGTCTCCAGTAGGTAAATCAATTGAATACATGCATGATAGTGACTCGTTATTGCGCAGAATGAAACGAAAAGACCCTGTCATGTTTAGTAGATGACGAGTGCAGTGCGCTACTAGGACAGAGCAAATACAGTTAATATGCACTTTATCCTTACAGGTCGGGATAGTCGGGAAGGACAGCAAATAGACACGCTTGCTGAACTCACTTGCAAGTCGTGGAATCCCGTAAGTTGTGCCTTGATCAAACCACCAAAGATTCTGGTTCACAGCGTCCTGGGCCGCCCCTCAGTCAATGATTCACGTTTCAGCAAGTCATCTCCTTCAACCCCGAGGTTTCTGCCCGTGGCATGTTTGCGAAGACCTTAATAGATACGTGTCCATCGTGGTTCATGAATCCCCTACATCGAGCAGCAGAGACGCGCTCGCAAGCCGGACATATCAAAAAAGGTTTTCAAGATCGCGAAACACTGAGAGACCACCAAATGCCCTGGGTTCTAGAAACACACCAAGGGTAGTCGCCTGCTCTACATCCTCATATTCCGTGAGTTTCGACCCATTAAGGCGCTGCATGGTGAAGACCTTTTCAACGTATGTGCAGAGCCGATCCACTTCATGTTTGTAGCTCATCGCGTCCATATGATTCGCTGTTAAAGGATCACGCTGCAGGTCACCATGATCTCTTACTAAATACAGCGGTCAGTCGTCGAGATAATGTGATCCTTGAAAACACACTGTATTACAGATTAAAGGATTGGACACCCTGATGGGCATCTTATGCGATTCTAGTCTGCCAACTGCAGCGAGCGCTTGATCATCTCATCACATAGGATGCGAAGTCGAGCACCTATATTGTCATGATCTCGAGTTGTTCATCTGGGTACTTGTGTGGATTTATCTGTGTTACAAAGATGACGTTCTCTGATCGGCGGGGTCTTGTCTCCTTGATTTTTAGGGTACTGCAAGTGCCAAAGTATGTGGCGAGGAGAAGTTATGAACATCGACGTCGGCCCAAGACCGTGGCTCCAAAGCCTATCTGTAGCAACCTCAAGGCCTCATGCGAACCCATCGACCGCCCCGAATTCCCATACTCACAGGCGACTCTAACTCCTCCGAATCTTGATCGTGCATTCTACTGCCATCAATCCACGATCATCCCCCACATACGCTGTATTTCCCGTGCTAGCGTTCCCGAGTCCTCTGCTGTGCTGCACATAGGATCTCGTTTGGGAGCCTGAGGCTAGGCTCGGGACCAGCAAAAATTCCCCACTCTCATGTGACGTACGTCAGACTGGTCACGAGTCTAGCCTGAGGCGGCAAGTTCTGTTTTTGTCCAGTGAGAGTGGTATAATTTCACTTGTGAAGACGTTCTCACCTTATTTTACAACTCGCTGTCTTCGACATCTCACATATAGACCATGTTTCGGCGATTGGGTTGGGCACTGGATACGGTACATTCTTGTGCTTGGTCGCAAATCAGCATGTACATAGATCAGATAGGTCGCATTTTCGCTCCCGTGGGTGTATTGGCCACTGCGACTAAGAGGAGCCGAACACAACTGCGGTGGAGGAGGCAACAACTCTAATTGGCTTGCTACAATGACATCTATTACGCCCTCTGACTCAACAACGGCAAAATAATCATACATTTTTATTTTCCATCGTTACCAAGATCATGCAAGATTCGAAAATTGCGCTCAAGGAAATCAAGAAGCACTGAAAGTTTTCGACAGCCTGATGTCCGAACACGGTGATACTATAAGGTGCTACGCTGAACAATGGACGATCGACTCGGACCCAGCCGGGTAAATTGATGGAGGAATATATTTGGTTAAGCACTATCCTCTACGGCATTGTCGGATGGAGAAAAAGACAGAAGTTACAGCAGACTTCTTGTAGTAAGTGCGTAAATGTGGCCGGCATCTGTAGGAGGACAACAGAATACTAGGAGAGAACTGCGGCTGGGTCGTCCATCTGTCTTCTTTTTGTGGACCATGGCGCGAGCATCGGACTCCGTTCTACTCTGAGAACATGAATCTAAAAATCAAGATTCTTAGAAGAACTTCTCAGGGATTCGGAGCAAGTATCATTGATTGGCCCGGGGTACCGAGAACGAGATGTATGATCATTGATGTAGTAGAAAGTAGAGTGCATCTCACCGTGAAAAGGTTGAACTAGCTGGCGCACTGTTATGATCTTATTCCTGGCGAATACACACTAGAGTATAGGTGAATATCAGTACTAGACTCACCGGGTTTGACTTTCAGAAATCAAATTTTATTCAAATAAGTTAGGGTCACGTGCGCGTGCTGATGGGAACGCGTTGTCGGAGTCGAACTGTAGGCCACATCATGAATCCATATCCGTGACGCATCAGATTCATCAATGGTCCACAACATTTGCGCCACACTGGTCGACCAGATATAAGGCAGGCAGTCGTTTCTGTTGTCTTCTGCATTCTTCCCCCTCATCAATTCTCCTCGTAACATTCAATCATCGTAATCATTGACACTGAACGTCTAGTGCCATGTCCCCTGCAGGCGAGACTGGCACTTTGTCTACTCCTCCACGCGCCAATGCATCAGCTTCAGGTGCTAGCAAAATAGAATCCACCCCAAACAGCCGTGGGGCTTCCGTCGTCAGCGAGAACATCGGCATGCTCGGTGTCAAGTGCGCACATTTCCTGTCTTTATTGAGTAGAACCTGACATTCCATCAAGGGTCGAGAAGGTCCGCCCATGGATTCAACGGGATATCGAGCAGGTCAAGGAGTGCAAGGCAGATGCCATGCTGCAAGCCCTCCTGCAGCGCGCTTCTTCCGCTCCCGAGACCGAACAGCCCGAGCTTCTGCAAAAGTGCTTCAAGGCAGTTCTGCCGGTTTGCAATGGACAGGCCTCCACTGCATTGGTAAAGTCTTCTGACATCGAGACAGCCCTCAGCGAATAGTGAGTGCTCGTTGTTAAGTTCGCTGATCAGACGTTCTGATGCTCAGAATAATTGCAAGTGTATGTCCAGGAGTAGAAAACAGCTTCTACGGCCCTTTCGTAAGAGCCACTAACATTGCTCTCGCTTGTCTTGAAGAGATCAAGATCGACGGGATGCGTACTCCTGTCCCCGCCGTGGACATGATCTGCCAGCAGAACGACATGCCCATGCGCCAAAACCACCAGACCGCGACATCAATTCGGAAGCCTGACCTCGTGATTCTTCCTTTGAATAGCGCATGCGCTTCATTCCAGGATGAGAAGGGCAGCAAGAAGGAAAAACAGAAAGGTAAACAAAAGGACGACAAAAAGGATGTTGAAAAGGACGAAAAGAACCAAGAAACGAGCGACAGGAACGACAGCGAGCAGCGCAAGAAGAAGCGCAAGGCTCATATGGATACGAATGCAACGGCAAAGCCGCGAAATCTCCCGTGGAAAGATGTTCTAGCTTGCATCGAGTTCAAGAGAAAGACGAAAGGGATTAAGGCGCCCCCCTCTTCGTATACATTGACAGACTATGCCCCTACCAAGCCAGAATATCTGCCAGTCGATCATCTTAGGACTGCAGACTCAGCTCCAGCCCCTCCTCAGACCCCAGCAACACAAACTGCGTCCGACAGTGCATGTAAGTGGTGATATCTGCGATTCTAGGATCAAACTGAATCGGCCAAGCTGCAGTTCGATCTTCCGGCCTTACTGCTGACCAGCCTTCCCAGGGCGGGTCCAGTTCCAAGCGCAAGGCCGCAGACACTTTGGAATCAACCGCGAAAAAACCTAAGATGGACCCCAACGACAGAGACGCTGACGCGGACGCAGATCTAGATGTCACCGTTCAGACGGGTCTGTACGCCGCCGAAATGTTTGCAGCGAATCTTGCAGTCAACTATCTGCTCAATATTATTGTCATCGGTGAGTTTGTTCGTCTGTTGAGATTGGCTGCGCTCTTATTAAAGCTTTTTTCAGACGATGTCGCGTGGATCTGGTATTATGATCGACAAGGGATCATTCAATGCTCAGGCATCAACTTCATTCAAGATCTCCCGCGATTCATGGTGTTGTTGTATGCTTACAACGCTTCGAGCTTCACGATTGGGGCCGAAACAAGGACCTCCTCCAGGTCGAAGTCGAGGAGAAACTATGCCACGAGTTCAAAATCAAGGATCAAAAACTTGGAGAGGTGGATTTGCTGCTTCACACCAGTCACGACGAAAGATGGACGCACTACGGACTGCAAGGGCGGGCGACCAATGTGGTCCCTGTCACCAGCGAAGCGCTTACGAAGAAATACGGCAAATTCGAGGATGGGATGGTGGCCAAGATCTTTTGGGGAGAGGCGAGTCGCACTAGCGAGCCGGAGATCCTGAAAAAGGTCGCGGAGATTGCTAAGATGCACACAACCGTTCAAGACCACGTTCCTGCGCTGCTTTGGCACCACACGTTCACGAATCCCACGTCCGCAATTCGAGAAGCGCTTGACGTTCCGGAACCCACTAAGGGCAGTCGCGTGCTCTACATTCTTGTGTTCCGCAAGCTCTTCCCCATCACTCGGCTTCAGGGCAAAGAGCTTTTTGACGTATGGGGTCAATGCATTTTATGTACGTGTTTCATTTGAATTTACGTGACTTTCATTGACATAGCGTGCAGGCCACCTTACTCTTTGGAAGAAAGGGGTCTATCATCGAGATGTCAGCCCTGGAAATTTAATGTGGTACTGGAAAGACGGCAAGCGGATAGGCGTTCTAAACGACTACGATCTATCCTCATTGGCGGATGACCCAGGTCCTCGGGGCAACGAACGCACGGGCACAGTGCCGTTCATGGCCCTCGATCTTCTCACCAAAGAGGGTCAACGAGGTGAAGTCAAACACGTATATCGTCATGATGTGGAGTCGTTCATGTGGTGCTTCGCCTGGATTTCCTTGCGTTACAAAAATGGAGTCATTCTACCACCGAGATTGCGCCCATTGGACGAGTGGGCAACTTTAGGCGCCGTGACATGCGGCAGGGAAAAATTGTTCTTTCTCAATAATATGACAGCTTCCGCACCCTCTCAATCGGACATCGACGGAGTCACATGGGATTTCCTGGTGGACTGTTTTTTGGTGCTTAAAAGAGATGCCGACGAGCGATACTATCTTCGCCTCAAACGGTCGTCGAGCTCAGGAGAAGGCCAGCAGTCCAACACCCATGACCCAGATCCCGATGCTTTTCTATCTAGATTTACAAGTTTAGAGGGTTGGACTAAGCTCGGCAAGCTTGAGTGATTTTTTTTACTTGTACATACCCAATATTCGGTTCTCTGCGTATCGATACTCGTAACTTTCAGTTGTAGATTCACAATACAAGTGGTCGACTGTTCATTTCCCATAGAGTCGTGGGTGAATGCTGGGAGGGAGTCAATATCTCGAACAAGTACGATGTATCTTGCATCCAAATCATGGCTCTGAGTTAGACTGGTGACCAGCCCGTCTAATGAGGCAAGCCGTCGATAGACGGACTGGTAAAACTGAGTTTTAATTTGGATCAAGAGCGGATTGTTAGAGTAACGTGACGAATAAGCCTGTTTAGGAATATCAGAACCACGTGAGCTTTTGTTAACTCGTTGCTAAGTCTTGTTGTAGTACATTGTCATTTGTGATTGACGTCGACGTTCGAGTACGCTCAGTTGCCAGCTCTTCATCCGTCCACCCCTTAGTGTGTATATCTATTACTTTCTGCTACTGCTATCACTTGCTCTTTGTCCTATAACTCCAGTCAGAGCTTGAAATCAGGATGCGAGGTTCTTCGAGGACTCTGGATGCCGACTTCAATCGTTCCGTGGACTCTGGTTTCGTCGATATCACAACGGGTGATCCACCATATGTCTCTTATTGCTGCAGCCCCTTCCCCACGACTCTCTTCGCACAAATGCATCAAGTCTGCTGTCAAAATTCTCCGTGATGGCCGCATAAAGTTGTGAGAACTGATTCGAGCTGAAACTGACGTGGAACGATGGTCGTCGCTGTGAGCACATACATAATTAAGCAAACTCGTAATGCATCCGCTCTGTCGTTATTATTGAGAGTCTGGATGCAGTCGATAGGAAGCCGTTCTTTGGGAAGATCATGCGCGAACACATACAGCATGTCGAGGGATGCATTGTGGATTCCTTGGATGAGTGTGTGATGATCCATCAATTTTGCAGCAGGAAGACGTGTCGCGTCATGGCAATGATGAAAATTATCTCGTTTATTTTGTTTTTGAAAAAAAAAAACATGGTTTTCTCATTGGCCACAGGTCACGTTACTCTAACAATCCGCTCTTGATCCAAATTAAAACTCAGTTTTACCAGTCCGTCTATCGACGGCTTGCCTCATTAGACGGGCTGGTCACGAGTCTAGCTCTGAGTTGCAATGATGGAGTGCGACGTATAGACGGTGTTTCAACTAAGTTGTGCCACATCTGTCTTCTTTCTGTGAACCATGGTCCATGGCACGAACTTTGGAATCCCTTCTAGTCTGAGAATAAATATCAAAATCAAAATCCTAGAAGAACTCCTGAGGGGCTCGGAGTGACTCGGAGTATCATGATTGATTGAGTGCAGAACGAGCGCAGAACAAAATTTATGTGGTAGACAGCGGAGTCACCTCACCATGAAAACATAAACTATCTGACGCGGTGCTATTTATCTTACTTCTGACGAATTGACAAGGTACTATACAGTATAGATGAATCCGAGTCTTGCTTACTACTTACTACTTACTACAACGGTTGATTGAAATCAAATAAGTCAGGGTCACGTGCCAGTGCGCGCGTTGATGGGAACGCGTCGTCGGAGTCGAACTGTAGGTCACATCAGCCCACATGACACATCAGATTGACGAATGGTTCACCACATTTGCACCACACTAGTCAACCAGATATAAGGCAAGCCCATGGTGCCTTTGTATGCTCTACAACGATTCGATCTTCACAATTGGGGTCGAGACAAAGAATTCCTCCCAGTTCAGCTTGAGGGAAAGCGACGCCAAGAATTTAAAATCAAGGATGAAAAACTTGGAGGGGTGGACCTGCTGCTTCATACGAGTCACGATGAAAGAGTGACGCACTACGGTCTGCAACGACGGTCCACCAATGTGGTTCCTGTCACCAGCGAAACGCTCACGAAGAAATACGGTATCTTCCAGGATGGGATGGTCAAGATTTTTTGGGGAGAGGCGAGTCGCACCAGCGAGCCGGACATCTTGGACAAGGTTAAAGAGATTGCTGAGGCGCACGATACTGTCAAATACCCTATTCCCCAGCTGCTCTGGCACCATCAGTTCACGAATCCTACATCCGCCGTTCAAGAAGCGCTCGGCGTTCCTGGACCCACTACGGGAGGCCGCGTGCTCTATATTCTTGTATTCAGCAAGCTCCTCCCTATCACGAAGCTTCAGGGAAAAGAGCTTTTTGATGTCTGGCATCAGTGTATCTCATGTACGTGTTTCATCGAATTTATGTGTCTCCTTGTCGACATAGCATGCAGGCCACCTTACTCTTTGGAAGGAAGGGGTCTATCATCGAGATGTCAGCCCTGGAAATCTGATGTGGTACTGGAAAGACGGCAAGCAGATAGGCGTTTTGACCGACTACGATCTATCCTCGTTGGCGGATGACTCAGGTCCTCGAGGGAACGAGCGCACGGGCACGGTGCCGTTCATGGCGCTCGATCTTCTCATCGAAGAGGGTCAACGAGGTGAAGTCAAACACCTATATCGTCATGATCTGGAGTCGTTCATGTGGTGCTTCGCCTGGATTTCCTTGCGTTACAAAAATGGAGTTCTTCTACCACGGAGATTGCGCCCCTTGGATGAATGGGCGACTTTAGGCGCTGTGGCATGTGGCAAGAAGAAGTATGTTTTTCAGGGCCGTCTGACAGCTTCCGCACCCTCCGAATCGGACATAGACGGAGTCACATGGGATTTCCTGGTGGACTGTTTTTTGGTGCTTAAAAGAGATGCTGACGAGCGATACTATCTTCGCCTTAAACGGTCGTTGAGCTCAGGAGAAGGCCAGCAGTCCAACACCCAGGACCCATATCCCGATGCTTTTCTATCTAAATTTACAAGTTTAGAGGGTTGGGCTAAGTTAAGCAAACCTGAGTGATTTTCTTTACTTTTTATCCTATACGCGGTTTCCAGTTGTAGATTCACAATGCAAGCAGTCGACCGTTCACTTGCCATAGAGAGTCGTGCGTAAAAGCTGGGAAGGACTAAATGCCTCGAATCGGTGCGTTGTATATTGCCATCCATTCATTTGTGAACTCCAGGATTGTGCTGAAGTCCCCCTCGCAACGCAGCTTATGCTTCGATCATCTATACTAGGCAATCCTATTGCGCATCATTCTGCACGAGCGGTACTTGTGCAAGAGGTGTCATGTATACGCTCTGCCTGCACGACCAACGGTTCGTGTACGTGTAGCCTTGCGATGAGCACCCTTCCTATTACCATACCTTCTCGAAGACCATTCTGACAGCGTGGTAGTTGTAGCAGTCCTGGATGGACGTATTGCAAGTTTCTTCCTTGGATGAGAGCGAAGTGAAATCCCGACTTTGCAATGGTGGAGTGCGATATATTGACGGTGCTTCTTGCGAGGCGTGGGTCTAAAAGAAGGTATATTATGATGGAGTTTACCAGCTGCGTCAAAGAGAGATACGTGTATTTCGTGTCACTTAGCTTGGTGGATCGACGCTCACGTGTGGGCCGTAGTGCAATGCTTAGGGGCCCGGGCAGTACGAGACAGTGGCAGCAGGGTGACAATTTGGCGAGAGGCCTGGCAGACGGAATTGTTTTGTGACCCCAAAACCTCGTCCCCTTGCCATGATCATAATTTCGTATTCGTGACGGCTGTCTTCGGATCTGATTTCAACTCCTCTTAGCCCGATGCTCACTGAGACAGACGAGTGCGAGAAGGTACACGTAAAATCACTCAGTACTCAGGTTTGAACAGATCGGAGGACGAGAGTACCATATGTATGACGCTGAGAGTAATCAACTAAAGCCTGTCTGCCGCAACGCGGCTCGAGTCAACCACTCTATGTTTGTCCCCGACCAGACTCAATACCTCCATCCTTGTTGACATCTAAACTGGTGAGACTCGAATATTATTTAATCACACCAATTCATCATGCTCGGCCCGGGTTCAGACATAAGTATATTGTTTTATAACGTTAGCCACACCTATCTAGGCACGCTTCTAGCTGTTTCACGACTAAACAAAGATTTCAGAATTCCCGAAGGCGCTAGGATGTCCAGTGTGGCGTCGCGTCAGGCCACTGGCATAATGCTGGATGTCGGACTGTATATTCACTTTCATCCTGAAACACTTACCTCACCAAATCAAGACTGGGACAATCATTTCTCAATCTCACTTCGGCGGCCCAGCGCCGGATAACGGTATTATATCCGGTATAAACGATACGTTTACCAAGTCTCCACTCCAGTTTGCTCATCCTCCACTACCATGACCTTGATCTCAAATATTATCTTTTTAGGACCGTTCATCAAGACGAGTCGTGTCGACAGCTACTTTGCAGGTTCGTGGAGAACGAGTCTAATGATGGTGATGTATCAATCTAACTTTGGCTGCGGTTTTGTAGTCGCCTCCGCTGTTGGGTTGATGTATGATTGGGGTGAGCACGACTGAGCATGAAAGGCACTGATATCCTCACGGCATTTCCAGCACTTACATTCGGTCAAGAGGTGGGTCGATGATATTACTGAAGCAGCCATCTGATTAAGAATGCTTTCATAGGTGGAATTGATCTGGGTGAGCACCAATAACATGACGTGAAAATGCAACTAATCATTCGCGGCAGAATAGACCTTGGTCCCTCATGACGGCATCGTATATAAGTGTATGTAGTTTGTGTTATCAGTGTGGCGGGCAAGTTGTATTGACTTGAAAGGATCCTAGGTGCGCTATGTTGGACTAATATATTCCGTGTATGTTGGGAAGGTTAAGCAATCAGTGTTGCGCTAATCTGTCATCTCTCATGATCAGCATCAGAGTATTGCGTATGTCTCTTTGCACACACTGTTTTTATTTCTTCTGACCGGCAACATACAGTGTTTATTCCAGCGACAGCTGCAGTGAGTATTCTGTTTCTATGCCTGCATTCCTGACCAATCATCTGCACTCCCATGTAGGGGTGAGTGAGCTTCTTGACCGAATTCTTAGTTCAACGTAATGATTGCCATAGCTGTGAGTTTTTATTCGGGCGTACGATCTTCCATAACGTTACTGAATTTATTAGGCCCTGGTTGGTACCTCGCACTAGATTGGATGTGTGTCATCACAAATGCTATACTGGGCAGTAAGCTGCGCTGTTCCGTGGTATTGAATTGACTGAAAACATTACACAAGTCATGATGATTGCTCGTTTACATGCCATGTATCAGCGATCCAGAAACGTGCTGACATTTCTTGTTGTCATCTTCCTGATTGTCAACGTCGCCAACGGAGTGCTCACGGGAATAATAATGAAGAATGTCTCAGGCGGTAAGTTTGATTGCAGGCGAAATACAGGTGCACCAGGCTCATTGACAAGTACCAGAGGTAGTCGTTCTCTCAGGCATGTATCAGTGCAACGTTAGCTTTGTAGGAGACAGTGTACTCTTGTATTCCATCACTTGGGTACTGGCCACTGTATGGGAGGTTGTCACACTGTGTTTCGCAGTCTGGATCGCTACGATACACTTCCGTGAATTACGGCGCTCATCAGCAGGGGTTTTTATCGGGGACTGTTTCACGGTGTTGATTAAAACTCATGTGCTTTACTTTGCGAGGTGAGCTCATGATGTGAATGTGATTCTCTTGACTGCTGAAGTTTTGCCGATACTAGCTTTATTCCCATTTCTTGCTTCAACCTTGCTTATCTGTCCCCAAAAACCCCAGTGGTATGCCAATCTTTCACTGAACTCTGCGTATGTGCACGATTCACCATCCTATAGGAACTATATTCCACGAAATGTCACATTTATATTGGTTTTCTTCAAATTTGCTCACTGGCGGGGAAGTTTGTGCTGGGACCGCGCCTGATCCTTGGCATTCGAGAGTATCACGCTAGGCTTGTGACCGACTCAGATGTAGCAACCGGCATGACTTCAATGGTTTTCAAGGAGTGCGTGTATGACGGGAAATGCTTGGCATGATTAACACTTGTTGGGACTGTGCAGAGAACGAGTGATCTTTTTTTTGGTATCCATGTTACTGTACTTAGTGTTCTGATGTGGACAATTATATTTCACGACTCACTTGCACTAAGTGGCGCAAGCTCACTAGACGGTCTCGCAAGCATGCAAGTCTCTGAGTGCTCGAGCTGAATTCAGGAAGGAACTAGTAGGTTGAAGCTGAATTTATTTATTGTTTATCAAGTTTACAACGCGCTCTGTGACTTCGCAGTTAATGCAGGCGAAGAGATTCGTGAATAGAGTAGTCATCGAGGCGATCGTCATGCCCTTAATATGAGATACATGAAACCAAAAAACACATTACTAAGTCGATACGGTCGATAAGTTCATGTCAATAATAGATTTTGGTACTACAATGACAATGATTAATTATAGGTACAGACAGAAATAATCTTCAATACATACCTGGGACACCTCGTTTTCGACCAACTCTCATGTCGGTATGTGCATTGCTGATACAGTTATGTCGCTTCTCAAAACACGATCCTTGGCCATGTCGTCGAGTGCTTTTTAATTCGCCATCCGCCTGACCTCCATCCGTGACCTCCGGCATCATGTCGGAGTCGCTCCCCTGGGCTCGCAGTACAGTAAGTGCATGGATCCTACAGGCTCGGAAATTCTACTGCGCATTATTCTGGACGAGTGGCATTTGTGCAATGATGCCATGTATGCGTTTCGCATGTGGCCAATAGTGGGCAGCTTTGCGACGAGCACCCTTCCCGTGATCGTACCTTCTCGAGGACCATTGATCGCTTTATGTTCGTATCGCTACTCTGGCATGGGGTTCAGATTGAATTTGACACCTAATAGGGTGGTGTTGATGATGCGGTAGATGCGGCAGTGGCGATCAGAGGTATTACGAGTGTCTTTTTTGGGTGAAAGTATGATTGTGAAATGAAATCCTGGCTTTGTCTTGCAGTGAGAGAAGGCGTTGTGTAGACGGTGTTTGTTAGCTATGGGTCTACTACGTGCGAGGGATGTTATGACGGACCAGAGGGCATTCCTTGCTTAGTATAGACTACTCAACAAAAGAAGACCGTCCGCGCGTGTTCAGCCGTCGCAAGAAACACGTCCCACTTTGGCACATGTATGTCCTATGACAAGCTACGTTCTACTTACCAACGAGTTCCAATGGTCTCGCAACGACGGTACTGCCCATTTGGAAGGCAAGTACCACGCTTTGTCGCCGCCGCGGATAGCATTGGCCCTGTTGTTTACGTCGCAGTGCTTCGAGAACGTGGTGATGACCAGCCTTCCTTGCTGTAAACATGCAGGGTGACTCTTCCTTAACAAAGCAAAAAAGGCTGTTTGAGCGTGCACGAGCTTCACATCACAAGAACAAATAAATGCCCAGCTGAAAGTCAAACAATGAGTTGTGGTAACTGGTTCCAGTGGTCGGACCGTCAGCCAACAACGGTTGTCATATAACTGTTCCATTGTGAATACGGCCAGATTTCGAGCTTTTGTCTACGTCGCGACGCTTTGCCAGTGGGACAAGCAAAGTCATTGTACTATATAGGGAATGGATAGTGTACAAAGAAGAGTAAACAAGTGTGATTTGAGGAGCACGCTTCGGTCGC
>NW_024541432.1:0-35705 GCF_016758755.1 Suillus discolor | reverse complement strand
GTTTCGGTAGAATACTCAAGAAATCCTGATTGCTGCCGGATCTATCACATTAGGTGGATTGACGACCAATGTCGCACAGTATAATTTTGCAGATTCCACATGGGCCGCCATTGGGAACAGCGCTGAAATTCCAGGACCGGTTACGGCAGTGACGGTTAACAATGGCAACTATTCCAGCATCTTTGCAGCTGGTCGGTGAGTGACACGATGTTACTGTTCATAGGCATATCATCTGATCTATCTTGGTCTTCAGCACTTCTGATGGTTCCTCACCATTCATGATGTTCTGGGATGGTGTTTCTTGGAGTAATGTTGGATCTTCGCTCCAGGGCACCACCAACATTTCCCAGCTTCTCATGGTTCCCCTACTGGACACGCACTCAGCTAACAGCATCATTGAATCTGACCGGATGTTGATGATCTCCGGCGCGCTGTCAGACTCTTCGTTCGGTTCTGCGTCCTCTGTCCTCTTTGATGGCTCTTCGTTTATTCCTTACATGGCCACTGTAACTGCTCAGGGAGCGTTGGGCTCAATTTCTTCACTGTTCTATTCACTCGCAAACTTTAGCTTTGGTCAACAACGTAAGTAACTTCTGTGTCTTCTCGAATCATAGCTCATGGTCTCTTGCAGAATTCCTCGCAACTGGCATTGTCATTCTCATTTCCATTGCCATTGCAGCTGGAGTTGTGTTCCTGTTGGCACTCATCGGCATCCTCTGGACCCTACTGTCTCGCCGCGATGATAGAGTAGCGAAGTATAATGCCAGCGATGACGATGACGACGATAATTCAGTCCAACACCGACCATCATCATTACTAGAACACATCAACGCGGCCACACGAACAACGATTCTCGGTGCCGCGAGCCCATTAAATGTGGTCGGCGCTGAGAAGGATGAAGCCGCAAGAAAATCCACCGCTGCAGAACCTGATCCATTTGGACCAGATGGTAGCAACTACTTGCGAGCTGAAACTCCCTCAGATGCGGTCGTGGGTACAATGGCCGCCGAAGAGGAGTTCGCTCGTCCTGCACACGCTCGCTACTCGTTCGATGGGACGGGTGAGGGCGAACTACCTTTGACGGCTGGACTCGAGGTAGAAGTGTTAGATGATCGGGATACTGCGTAAGAGATCACATTCAACTTTATGGTCATTGCGCTCATAATCTTCTCAGGTGGTGGTATACGCGAAATCCACAAACAGGCCAGGAGGGCGTGGTACCCGCGGCCTATTTGTATTGATTTGTTTCCTTCTCGTATCTTGTTTCTTGCTATCAGTCGTACATCATTATACCCTACTTAACCGAGATCGACCTTTCGGTCGCTCTTTCAATTCATTGATATCATAGCATTATTTTTTTATGTTTCCGCCTTCTAGAGACGCTTTCATGGGACAAGATAACAAGAGGTAGTGGTTTTGGAAATGCCAAAGGAATATCATGCATAGTTTGCCATGCACAGTGAAACTCTGCGTCTTCACTACTGATGAGAGTGAGTGATAATGAAGGATTGTCAAGTACAAAACACACCTGCAGAAGTGGGTCCCGGAAATGCTTCTGGCTGTTGTGTATGAAACCTACTCGTGTCTTAAAATCTTCCCTGCGCTTCTGATCTCTGAACTCTCGTACGTGCCTCCCTGCCTCTCTTGCTTCACCACGATTCCTGGCTTTCACAGTCTCCATTCCTTGCCCATGTGCGCCAAACCCACCCTTGCGGGGTACGAGGGCAGAATTCTCGTCTGCGAGCAATCTGCGGACAAGTGCAATCCCAGAGTTGCGGTCTTCATTACTCTGGACGTGCGTGGGCTGCAGGGATTGTGCGTAATAGCGCTTCATAGACCGATGACCGATACGTGCACCTGATGGGAGAACAAGTTCGTACTCGGTATCACCATAAGTGATCTGGTTCTCGGGTATGCTTTCATTAGAATCTGATTCAGAATCAGGAGGCTCTGAAGCGGCCTCATCGACGACCTCTTCTGCATCCCCGCTGTCGTCCTCGGCATCCTCCCACTCCTCGTCCTCCGCGGATATCTGTTTAGATTTCTTCTTCCGTGTGTCAGCGGGATATGAAGTTGTGAAGTCGTAATAGTCTGACACCTCAAGTCGGTCGTCCTCGGAATCGTAGGCGATCTTGCAATGAGCCTTATCTAGCATGTGTTTCCGCACAGCCTCGAGTGTCCGAAGCTCACGTCCCTTACCGTTGCAGTAGATGCAGACATTTCCAACTGCAATCTTCTCACCAAGATATGTGATGAGGCCAGGAAGATCGACGAGATAGTCGGCATCAGGTACGAAAAAGGAATGCGAAGAAGACATATGCGTTAGATTGTCTGAAAGCGTGGAGGAAGTATGCGGACAAAAGAGGCAGTGTGCTGGAGACAGACGTGAGCGGGCAGCAGCTATCTTAGCGTCTATGCTTTCGTTGATGTCATCCTCGGTAGCGGTCGCGGGTACACCGAGGGTCGAGTCTTTGGGTATGGGGGTTTCGGAGATGACGGGGAGCGTGGATGACGGCGGGGGATCTACAGGGGCGCTAGGAACTTCGTCTGGCTGTGGTACTACTTGACTTGGCCGCGAGACAGTCTTGAGCTCATTCTCTTTGTGCTTCTTGGAATTTATGTGGGATCTATACGCATTTTCTGTTGTGTATGTTTTCCTGTTCGTGTGTCAGAGAACTTTGATACAATATCAACGCAGAAGAAAGAAAAAGAAAGCGGTTGTTATGATCAGAAGGGACGTACCCGCACATCTCACAGGTGCTACCTTTCAGTGAGGACATGATCGCGGTCTCCTGACGGCGCTCGAGCACCTTTTGATTGAATATGGCAACGCTAACTGGTGGGAGGGATGCGACGCGACGTTTCATATTGTACCTATGGTGGTCTGAGCGGTAGTGCGTGCCTGTGTGCCCATGCATTAATTCATCTAGACAGGAGGGAGTGCCAGGACATACGCTGCTCCTCCGCGGAAAGAAAGGCTATCGAGCATGACAGGCAAGTGAATAAGGGTTGTTCGTTTGCTAGATCCATGGATGTCTACTTTCAAGGGTGTCGTCCCCGTCGGCGATGTGTTACAAAGTCAGCATATGATACTTATGCAAAGATTATTATCGGTAGCACAGCCGCAGCCGATTACTAAGTGACGTTTTACGTATGTAGTAAGCAGCGTGAGCACACCCGACGGTACGGCTGTTCGTGAGTACTTCCTGCCTCCCGCTCGCATTTTATTTGCAGGAATGGCCCATTCGTTATCTCCAGAATGCACGCCATTGAAGCACGAGTATGATGCTTGCTTCAATACTTGGTTTGAGGGCTACCTCGAACCAGCTATTGCGAACGCCAATACCAAGGGACACTCACAAAGTCAAAGAATCGAGTACTCAAAGCAAAAGAAAGAAGAGTACGATCGCAAATGTGGGAGTATCTGGGCGGAATATAAAGATTGCGTGCAGGTAAGTAGCAGCTCTTTTCTCCACATCACAGGGAATGATTTCTCGAGCAACATCCAATTCAATTCACTAGATCGTCTGCTCGTTCGATATTTGATCATGATTATGATGCTAATTTCTTCCAATATAGAAAGCTGTTACAGAGAAAGGTTTGGGTGGGCTGCTTAGCCAAGCACGACAAGAGAACCCGCTTCGCGAACCGCCCCCACCGGATGCATCTGGATCGTCATGACGTGCCTGCCAGCTTTACATGTCGTAGCCCCGAGTTACATAGTAGAGATGAAATGAATCTTGGTCATGTCGAGCAATTATGAAACTAACATTCACTTGTGTAGTGCACTAAGGGCAACATTTCAGTTCACGGAACTGATCAACAAATAACCTTGCACATTGTGACGAATCGCATACCATGTGGCGTTGTCCGGGGGTACGGTCATACTTTCTGGGTGCAGTTTTTCATTGAACCCGCTTTTCGGTACGGACAAGGGGCGAAGCAGCTCTGCTGTGAGAAAAGAATGCATGTCCTGAGGCAGAGCTCTTCGACGATGAGCTGGATGACGTGGAATCCTGCGATCGTCAAGGTTTGGTGGTGAGGAAGTGTTACTGTTGACTCATGGCTGGTTGCGAGGGTGATAGGGCAATAAGATTTTCCGTGCTAAGATTCTTTCATTGTCCCTGATTAGGTATGATAGTGCTGGTTTCTCTTGGAGTCCTAGTTGCCAGCAGGACATGTAGTTAACCCCGGGAAGCCTTGTACAGTGCAGAGCAATAATGGACCATATTGCTACACCTATGGGTCGACTGCCATAGATATCACAGATGCAGTCCATGAGTGTATCAAAGGGTCTGGACAAGCACGGTTGTATCATCCATCCACCGACAGGGTATCTCTACTGTGAGCATCTGCGCGAGACGGTCCGGGTCATCCACCCCTCCGGCCATTAGCGCGTGTCTCAGCAGCACTAGTGCTGCATTCTCCTTGTCCGCCCCATCGCTGACCTTGGCACCTCTGCTGTTCATACGCTCGCCGAGTATATGGACCCATTGTGTGAGAATCTCCTCCAAGGTAGGTCTCCGTGCATTCGTATGTTCATATAGATCTACGAGGCCATCTGAGCACAAGATCAAGAATGATTCAGATATGTTAGCTGTGGATGGCTGGAGAGCGACATGTTTAATGTCCGCAAGAGCGGACAGGTAGGGCGGCGATTTGTTATGCGGGAGGAAATGTTCAAGTTTGGAAGAGACGGAAAAGCCGGGGACGCAGTTCATGAAAACTCGTCTAGTGTAGGACACAGGGAGTTTGAAGATGTGGTCTCCGATGGCTAGATGGTTGGTTGTGTGAATATATATGTTTGTATTTAAATGGGCATGGGGAAAGTACTCACCTCGTGTGACGGCGATTGCGCCGAGAACTCTGTCGAACTTGATGCATTCAGATTCGTTTGGATGTTCTTTGCGGATACGTGCGACCTCGGCCGGGTTCTTGCCACTGTGATTTACACTGAGAATCGTCGCATCCCATGTACCATTGGAGTTTTTAGCTCCGAGCACTGCGGATCACATCAACCTTGTATGTTCAAGCGTCGTGGAAAGGGCACACACCAGCCTGACAATCACCTAGGCTGGCTACCCAGAGGTTCTCCTTCTTTGGGTCCACGAGCGAAACGAGGGCAGTTGTACCCCGCATGCAGCGCAAGATGGCAAGATTGTTGGGGTTTGTGGGGCCGTTAATCGTGGACTTGATTTGTTCGTCTGTGAGGACAGCGAGCGTTGCTTCGTCGGGGAAGAGGTGTTTGACTCTGTCGGTTAAAGCGTCATCAACAGCTTGGATAGAAGACTGCAGAAGAGTGGAGACGGTAGAGGGTGCAGGGGGTGCGGTGCCTGCATCTGCCAGAGCCTTGGCGAGAGCTGCATGGATTAATGAGGGGAGCTCCTGAACGACGTAGTCTACGGCCTCTTCCCCTCCGTGGCCTGTTACAAGTATCAGAGAGAGTTATTTCGAATCCGATTAGGTTGCACGAACCGTCAAACACAGCAGAAAACAACCATCCGTCCCAGTCCAGGACGACAAAGCGATCCTGGGAGCGGTCGTCTGGATCTGGGCTTGGCTGGAGGGAGACACAACCCGTCGTGGTTGTTTTACTGGTGATGACGTGTGCAGAAGCCAGACGTGCAAGCTCGGATGAGATCAAAGGTTCTGGGATAGCACGATAAGTCCAAGGACCGTAGCCGGGGGGAAAGCCAAGAAACTCAAGCCAGGTAGAACGCTGGGGGTAGGACATGTAGGACATGGTGAATGGGGTCGATGGGTGTGAAATGCAGGAGCGTGGCGGTCGCGTCGATTAAGATGCTAGCTATAGGGTATGAGCACTGTTAGCCTTGGATTATGCATGTACTACCATCACTGATGCATTGATGATGCGGATCAAGTTCCAATGTGTACAGCAGAATCACAATGAGTATTCGAGCTGAGAGGACGGAAATACATCATTAGGCGTCTACATGCTACACTCCAAAAAAAGATATGCGCTTATATACACGAACAACAGCAGTGAGAATAAATAAAAGCTGTTCAAGAATGACAAGCCCAACAATACTTACGCCTTGCCCTAAAACATTTCATGAGTGAATGCAGCGCCGACCATGAATACGGGACTTACGGATAGTGGCAAACCAAAGCGTTCTGCACGTTTCCTCCTGCGCTCCTGCTCCTCAGGATCGACGTTCTCGACAGGTGCTGTGCGCTTTCCCCTAACTTTGGTGGCGGAAGGGACAGTCCCAAAGCGCTCTGCTCGGGCCTTGAGTTTATCGAAATTCTAGAGGGTAAATGGTCATGAAAGAGTAGAAGTCGGTATATGATGGTACTCACCTCACCAGTAGCCTTTTTGGGTTGTTGCTGAATGGGTTCAACGTAAGTCGTACCAAAACGAGCTGCACGAGCTTTGCGCTTATCCTCTTCTGAGAGTACGAGTGTAGGTGGAGCTGGGGCGGCTGGTGCAGGTGATGGAGAGGGCTTGAGTAATGTAAATAACAAACTCGGCTTATTAAAAAATAAGGCCAACCTGTTCAGATTTCTTGGGGGGAGATGCAGGTTCTACTGGAATGGACACTTCGACGGTCCAGTCGACTCTATGAAAGGGTCAGAGTTCGGACACGTGGGTATAGTGAGACGTACTCTTCTGGAGGAGCAAGCTGTGTGAAAATTAGTATATGAAGGATGAATTGATGATGAGAAAACGCACGAGGTCATCATGATCAGGTGGTGGTACTGGTTTTGAGTTCTTTGGTGGATGAAGAGTGTGAAAGACGTCTATAGCAGGAGGGTTTGCCAAAATTTTGTTGATTAGGTCCTGCTTTTTTGCATTTCCTGGAGGTATAGAAGCCTTTGAAAGGATTTCTTTTAGGTCTTGAACTTTTAATGCTCTCCTATAATATATGTTAGTGAGTTGATATAATGAAATTGATGAAGAATTTCACAGTTTCGTGTCCATTGTTGTTTGAAAGAAGAGTGTTACGTAAAGGAACGTGACAGCATGTGGGGGTGTGACCCAGTTGTGGATTAGTTTGTTTGAGGTCAACGCTTGTGCCAGCAGCCAATCAATGGGCGATCCTGTCGATCAGCTGCTCGATTCCGCTTACCATTACGCAGCTAGTCATCCTCCTCATCCTTCATCTCCCTTTTCTCGTCAATCTTCTGATATTTATAATCATCATTTTTATCATCATTCCCGAAACCCTTCCCCAGGTCCTTCTTCTCCCGCTCTCACAACTCATCGCAACTCTCCTGCAGATGACTTATTCTTACATCATCACATCGAACAAGACCAGTCTTCACACCAAAACACTCCAACAGATGATCACCAAGTAGATGAGGAACCTCTCTATGTAAATGCAAAACAATATTTTCGCATTCTCAAGCGTCGTGTCGCTCGCGCTCGTTTAGACGAAGTACACAGACTATCAAGGCAAAGAAAGGTCTGTTCAATCTAGTCTCATCCAACCAAATTTTTATCCTATTTTAGCCATATTTACATGAAAGTCGCCACAAACACGCAATGCGTCGTCCCCGCGGTCCCGGTGGCCGCTTCCTCACAGCAGAGGAAATCGCTGCTCAAAAGAATCAGGCCACCAATGCTCGTGACATTGCAGATGACGACGTAGACGACCAACCTCTCGTTGACAAGGAGGAGAATAACTCTCCTCCTACCATCGACGACCCAGTCCTACACGTAAACCCCTATGCCCAGCCCCCCTTTTCTGCCCAGCATCACTTGGCAAACACCACTGTGACAGCAAATCCGCCAAAGCTACCCGCCCCTTCATCTGCATCCGTTACCCTCCGTCCACCATATACCCCCGCTCAAATGCACCATGTTCCCCACCCTCACGCCCACGCCAGGCACCATCACTCTCATCTTAACTACTCAGAAGGTCTATATCCTACTGAAGAGGGTCCCTCTGGGACCGCTATGTTATCTTATGGTACCCGCAATCTCGACGCCCGTTGATTCAGAAGCTTTCACCTTTCTCTCTAGTTCTTTGTTCGTTTGCTTTGTTTGTTACATAGATGAGCAGTTCTTGTTTTTCGTACAGTTCATGTGTCGTTTTAGGATATTAATAAGTATCAAGGCAAACAAATGTGTGGGCGTGTCGTTCTACTCTATCTCCATCGCATCATCATCGCGCTCAAAACTCGCAGCACCAGCCGTGGTATTTTCCTCTACGGATTCGGCTTGTTCATCGACTTGTCGAGTAGGGGAAAGTGGCCGCAACGGCCGATACAACACCAAAGCGCCCCCTCCCGTACTGGGTGACGAGATGGGAATGATAGGCTGCGTTGTTGTCTGGTATTTTCGTATGCGCCGAAGCAAAGGCGTCGATATTGAATAGTGAGGAGCCGCCTTGGTCTTGCCAATGTCTGCACAAGCAATCAGGACTCTGATATCTGCCATAAACTCTAAAATACGCTTACAATCACCCTCGTCCAAAGTCTCCATGTTCACCTCGGGCGCCACGGCTTCGACTTCGTGCGGCGGTTCTTCGATAGAACTGGGGAGGACAACACTAGAAGGTGGAAATGTTGTAGATTCGAAAGATGAAGCAGTGGGATTAATGGGCGTAATCACCAGCCCACTCGTTGAGTTGGGGCAGACCGGCGCTGGCGCGAGCGTCAGGTGGGCAAACCCATGCTCCAGTGTGTTGAACTTGCATCGTTTGGCGCGGCTTATGGGGCTCGGCGGTGAGCGCTGATAGGGTGATGCACGGCGCTCGTCATCCGCATTAGACAGTTTACGCTTCAGAGGTGATGGATCGAACCAGGGATGATGGATGGCCTGAGCCCAGGTGGTCATTGTCAGATATACCTGCTTGCTGAATTCAAAACTAATGTAAATATATAATTCCAAGGTTACCTAAGCCGGACATACCGACGCCGCGAAGATTCCAGAATTAATATCACCACACTGAGCAAGAAACCGGAATTCTCGAAAGTCCGCCGGGTCTGCCTGTCCGCCCACCTGTCCGGCAGGGGATCCGTCTGTCCATCAGGTCTCGCATTGTGATAATGCAGCCAACAACACAATTAGGATAGATACTAAATAGATGCAGCATGGGGTCACTGCCTTCTTGCTCTAACTACCATCATGCTTACCAGTGAGGTGCCCACTGGCTTACCTGCCTCATCCCAGGACCTAGGATAGGGACTGGTTTAGCAAATTTAAATGTCTGTCGTATCAATCACACAGGGCCAGTTTAAATCCCGGTTCCGGACATCTTAGTCATCCATGGCTCCTTTCTTTGTCCTGCATCCAGCGTTTTTTTGACTTCATATGAGCGCACCTATTGGCGTTGAAGCAGTATTCTATGGGTCATTTGTTGCCTTGTCATACGTGTGGGGCTTTCCGAGCCACAACATCTTGAGATTTTGACTTGTGATGTGGATCAATCTCACAAGCCGTCAAATGTGATCTTTGCATGGTTTGCAGTTGACTTCTCCCTGGTAACTGATGGAGGTCCTGGGATGCCTGGAGGGATGTGGCGAATTCTTGTTAGCATTCAACTTCAACACCATAATTAGATTTCCTTTTTTGTATTGGACTCTTTATGTACGGCTTATAGTTTCTTTGTCTTCATTTGTTTGTACCTCAGCATCTTTATCCACAACACCGAGGTATGTCCAATGTACCCTGTGTTACGCTGACCGTCAGTCGGCGTGTGCGAACTAGGATAGGTCTTCTCAGCGACGACTCGAGTGAGTCTACTGAAGCTGAGGGTGGTTCTCGGCTTGACGGAACATCAAGGGTTCCTCCGGTGATCTCGGTAAGACAGTGCTTGTCAAGATACAGGGCTAGCAGATACGGCTAAGAAGCGGGGAGCGACTTAGAAGTGCGGTTTTAGGCAGCTGAGCTGGGAGGCTTAGCTGAACAAGTTCTGGGATGAACCTAGTAGATTAAAGTAAAGTCTAAGTACAATAATCTGTCTACTTATATGTGCTACATGTAAGTGTTCAAGCTCAGTCTGTAATCTATAGTATATCTAGGATCTATGATAACAAGACATGAGGTTCAGATAAGGTACATGAGGCTTAACCTCTGATCAAGCATGCAGCGCCAAGTGCGACTGCGCATAAGTACATGAGGCGCCAAGGGCGCTCCGGATCTACATGAAGCGGCATGCTGTATACATGCGCTGATCTAGGGTGACCATGAGGCGTACAGCCTCCATGGATCAGGTACAAGGCCATCTAGGCCAGGGGCGGTGTCACAGCGGTCCAGACCACTGTCTTTCTAAGTGCAAGTGGCGTGCCGCTGCGTCGGGAGCCTAGCAGAGCAGGGGCTGGCGTAGGCAGAGCTGGGGCTTCTGTAGGTGTTATGGATGCCTGTAACACCCTGCACACTGCTCTCGTCTCACATTATTTCGTCTTTAGATCTTGTTTCTAGGTACTTGGAATATTAGCATCTTTATCCACAACACTGAGATCTTGTTTCTAGTTTCACTGTTAACAGGTTATGAGCCCTGGTTCATTCTGCACCCTCATGCAAAACTATCAAACAGAATCTCTATCTGTGTTAGCCCACCGCTCTTATAATCAGTCTTATCATACTCCTCCACCACAGCGGCATTGCTATGGAGAAATTTGATCACATTCCTGAGTTGTTGGGATCAGAGAACTATGTTGGATGGTTGACAAAGATGCAATATGCTCTTGCATGTGAGGACCTATGGTGCCACACCTGATCCTGTCATATTAATGCATTACCATTGTAATTACAAGACACATGTTGTGCATTAATCATTGTAATGACTTATGACACATTTACATAATGATTACTATTAATTTTAGTTAGAGGTTGGGGGTTGAATGTTAGATGTTAGAGTGTTTGTTGGTTAGTTAGAGTTAGTTAGTGATTAGTTAGTGGTCAACTGTTAAGACCGTGCACAAAGGGTAGGACTGATTCCGAGGGGCTTGGCTTTAGCTCGTGCACTGCGCCCCTTACCTGAGTATGTGCCCTTAATTTCAGATGACTTCCTCTGCACTTACTAATACATTTCCACATGCTCGTACATAGCCTTACCCCTCTGCTTACTGATCTGCACAGACTTGCCTCCAGTATATAAACTCTTGTAGAAGCTCCTGTATTTCCTTAGTCTGAATATTACACATATTAGTCCTTGCACTAGATCTCACACTAAGTCTTCATACTAGTTCCTTACATCTGAATATCAACCTTAGGCCTAGGGAGGAATTCCCTAGGCTGGAGCTCCGCTCCTGCGCTCCTCCACTCCTCCAATCCTACACTCCTCTGAGTTTCCAGAAGTTCCTCCAGAACTTTCCTGTGGTCCTGCGGTCCTATTCTGATTTGGACTTTGTCCCTGCAGCCTTTCCTCTGTCTCCATTCTACTCGAGATTCATCCTGAGTAGCCATTACACATATCTGTACCAGGACGAAACCTCATAGTAATTTCCAGAAGTTCCTCTGGAAGTTTCTCGCACTCATCTGGATCTGGACAGTCCTTCTGGACTTTCCTGCGCTCCTTCGGAAGTCCTATGGACTTCCTTGGACTTCCTCTGGATGTCATCTGAAATTAAGGGCATGTACTCAGGTAAGGGGCACAGCACACGAGCTGAAGCCAAGCCCCTTGGAATCAGTCCTACCCTTTGTGCATGGTCTTAACATCAGCTATGATTATATTCTGTTTTGGAAAGTGAAAAGTGAAATTAAAAGTAAATTAAAGGCTGGTGCACTGATAGTTACAACACTTAATGCACAACATGAGTCTTGTAACTACCATTCAATTAATGCATTAATATGACACTATAGCCTGGGTGCCACATCAATGCGAATCCTGATCCTATGGACATTCTCGGAATTCCTTCTTTCATGTCTGTCCCCACTGATCTGTTAAATATCACTGCCAATGAGCAGACCCTCGTGTGTGAATGGCTCCTGAACAATATTAAAGCTAAGGACCTCATTACATGTCGTGTCAGCCCATCTGTCAGAGTGTTAGTGTTGCGATCACATCCCGTAAAGCATGGCAAATGTTACGACAAACGGTGTAGGGATTCATTTCTGGCTAGGCTTGTAGAGACTGTCTTTACCTTACCTTATGTTGGCACTTTGTAGCTTACATAAGGAAGTTACCTTTTCACCAGTTCTACTATGAGTCTGAGTATTCAGCAAGTTTTCATGATATTTCCTCTTCTCTGAGCCTTGAGCCTGGTCCAGAAACCCTTTAGGGTCGAATAGCAGCTAGGTTCTGCAAGACCCAACATTGTTCAGACTCACCATCAGAATTGTTGTACCTTCAACTGGAGCCCACCGCGAGGGTTTCTTGTGTTTCTAGGCTCTTCCAGCTCTCCAATCATCCCCCAAATTCGCCTATTATCCTACCACAGTCATTCCTTATCAGCTTCTCCCATATTCCCAAGTTTTCAGCATCTTGTCCTCCTCCCCAGCGCATTGATAAGCGTTTTCCTCACGCGTTTTTCGAGCGGATCTCTCGCAAACTTAGGGTCGTATTCCCCACGTCCGTCCGATCATTTTGAGCCCTGGCTCATCGAATTTGGAGCAGTAGTTGTGGAGTTATCGAGTTTTTGGTGTTTTTGAGAAGTTGAGGGGAGATAAGGGTTTTCTGGGTGCTCAAAGGCCTGTCTCTTTTAGCTCTTTTGGCCATTTACCATCCTTCAGTGGCTCTGTCCATTGCCTCAATCTGCTTCTTGATAGGACCAGCCCTTGTTGCCCTGCACCATACCCCTTCCTCCTCCTCCCTCTTGCACCTCCGCACTTTTTCGCACTTTCACCAGCCCATTCCGCATTGGAACCCCCTCGACCCTATACCCGTTTTGAAGCCCCCATTCATGGCTTTCATTCGCGCCCATCGCCGCCCCGATCCGCTCCGTCGTTCGCCCACCATTCGCGTTTTCCGCCGCCCCTCTATTTTATCGCACATTTACACCATTTTATCTATATCTCCTCGCCCCTCGATCGCGCACCTATTAACCCTATACTCGTTCTGACCGCATTCGCCGCCGCTTTCCATCCGTCCGCCCCGCTTCCAGATACGTCTGCGCGTTCCTCCGCAATCCGCACTTCTCGCGTTTCCCTCCAATTTCCACCATTTCCTTCATTTCTCACCCAGTTCTCCACCAATCCTAGTCGACCCTATACTCATTTCGAAGCCCTCGTTCGCCTCTTTCTATCCGTCTACTCCCCATCGTCGTCCATGCAACCATCATCGCGTTTTACATCACTTTATCGTCGCTGCTCCTCCAGTACTCAAAGCAAAGTCTGGAGATTATCGTTTTAATCGCATTGCCTGACCCTCACTCACTGGCGCAGTTTACCTGGCATACGCGTCAAGGAAACAAAAGGTGTTTGAGGACCCCCAGGTTAGTTTTCTTAGTTTAGCTTAGCTTTGGTTTGCATAGGTAGATGACTGGGGACAGTCATGATTCAAAGTTCCCATGAGATGTAGGGATTCATTTCTGGCTAGGCTTGTAGAGACTGTCTTTACCTTACCTTATGTTGGCACTTTGTAGCTTACATAATGAAGTTATCTTTTCACCAGTTACCAGTATGAGTCTGAGTATTCAGCAAGTTTCTATCATATTTCCTCTTCTCTGAGCCTTGAGCCTGGTCCAGAAACCCTTTAGGGTCGAATAGCAGCTAGGTTCTGCAAGACCCAACATTGTTCAGACTCACCATCTGAATTGTTGTACCTTCAACGGTCGTGTGCGACTAGGATAATCTAACAGCGACAACCACGACAGTGGTACCAAGTGCTGAGAGTCGTCGGCCTTTACAGACAAGCAAAGGTTGCGTACTCGAACGTAGCTCGTGGTGGTTAACGAGGGGTTACGCCGAGATGATAGCGGTTTACAGACAGTGAGAGGCGTCACTGAAGGTACGAGTTGATGTCGAGCAGGTAGCTTTAGCGGGACAAGGAGTTCAAGGGTAAACCTAGTAAGATTAAAGTAAGGAACATCTACTTTAATCTTCGACCTTATATAAGGCTACTCTATCGTGTCTAAGCTCAGCTCGAAGCTGGGTTCTAATCTGCTTATCTACATGAGTCAGAGATAGCGTCCATGAGGCGGGCTTCTATCGTAGATAGCGTCCATGCGGTACACTTCCATCAGAGATAGGATCCACGTGGTATCCTTCTATCAGTACATGAGGCAACACGAGGCTTGCCTTCTATCTTGATAACATAAATAGGTCTTCTAGACCTATGTCGTCATATCATGTCACGTGCGGTCCAGACCGCTTATCTAAGCCGGCAGTTGCTGCTTATCGTCTCTCATCATCTATCATCTATAGAGCTGGTGAGGCTCCGGTGTCGTCTATCGTCTATAGCCGTGCGGGTGGCAGAGGGCTGTCTGCTGGCGGGGGACTCGTGCCATGTTACTGTAACAGCAAATGCTGGTGGAGCATTTCAACTGCACAGACATCAGTGCCCAATATCAACTTTGTCAATGGCTTGATGGCTTACACATGAAGGACTCAGCTGATGCCACTGACTATGTCGGTCAACATGCAGTACTTTGCGAGCACCTTCATGACTCTGGAGCTGCTCTGCACAATGGTGATGCCATTTACAGCTTATTAATTGGGCTTCTGCAAACACCTATATGGCAACAGTTTAAGTTAATGCTTAAACAGCATATGCATGATGAAGTCATGATGGCAGCGGCGGGTACACCCTCACTATTCACAGTCGAAAGCTGTGTCTCTCACATCACAACTGAGGCTGCATGGCATGTGCACACTAAGGCTATTCATTCAAGACCAGGTTCTGAGTATGCTAACACAGCCTCCTCCAATTCAACCAACCCTGGTACCAATCTGATCACCAGCCTTTGCAAGCACTGACACAATCCAGATGGTGTCTTTTGTATCATGCTGGGCTGCCATAAAGGTGACCATGATCATGCACATTGTTATGGTAAGGGGGGTGGGATGGAGGGACAAGCACCCTGGATAAATAATAAAAAGAGAAAGACAGCCATTGCAGTGGTCACGACCACCTCTGCCCCCACACACACTCCTGCTCCCACTCCTGCCCCTGCAACACCAGCTATTGCAGCAGCAGTGACCGGACTCAGCAGTCTCATGGCTGACATGTCCTTCACATCAGTCTCTGAAGTTCTTGACGACGTATCCTACCTCACCTCCCTCCCATTCTCTACCATACTTGACTCCAGAACGACCATGACTCTCATCAAGGATAGATGGTTCTTTCATACCTACTCAATAGAGGGATCGGTCTCCGTTTGCACTGCAAACCATGGGATACTTGAGATGACCGGACGAGGTACCTGCATGGCTTGGCTGACCATCAGACAGTGTTGGTTTCGCATCAAATTGTCAAACTGTTTGCATGCACTGAATGTGATGCTCAACTTACTCTCTGTCAGCTGCATGAATGCAAAAGGGTGTGACATGAACTTCAAGGCAAATATGACCTGTGAGCTCACACACAAGGGAAATCATCTTGGTGCTATCCCGGCAATGAGGAAACTGTACACGTTGGATCTCAAATTCATATCTCTGATTGCGCCATTGTCCATCCCCTCTCAAGAACCTGAATTGTCTGCATTCGCTCACATCCCTCTCACCCTTGACTTATGGCATGCGCGTATAGGCCACATCAGCAAAGAGGCCATTATGTGCCTCGGTCACATTGCAAAAGGTGTTACAATCAATTCTGCAGCCCCTCTATCGCACTGCGAGTCATGCATCATGGGAAAACATCCACGACAGCCTTTCACTTCCTCTGAGATGAAACGAGCCTCCACCTTTCTGGATCTCATTCATAGCGACATCTCTGGACCAATCCCCACCATCACCCCCTACGGCAAGCACTACTTCATCATTTTTCTCAATGACCATATACATGCCCTTGACCTGCAACTATTGGCCTCAGAGAATCAAGCACTCAATGCTTGGCGGTCCTTACATGCTCGCTGGAAGAATATGTCAGGCTCACAGGTGAAGGTTTTTTGTAGTGTCAACAGTGGGGAATTCATTAATGACACTTTCATGGCGCACCTGGAGGAAACTGGAGTCCAGTGTCAACACTCTACCCCCTATGCTCATCAGCAGAATGGGACAGTAGAGAGGGTGATATATACAATTGAAGGTTGTATGTATGCGATGCTGGACTTTGCACATTTGCCTCCAGGACTCTGGGGGGAGGCTGCTCTTACTGTGTGTTATCTGTTCAACCAAACCGAGTCTCATGCCCTCCCCTCGGGTAAAACTCCCTATGAGATGTTGCATGGCATTCAACTGAATCTTGCTCACCTTCGTGTGTTCGGTGTATGCTGCTTTGCCCATATCCTGCCAGAACTGCAACAGAAATTAGGTCCTCAGTCGCAGGAGGCCATTTTTATAGGTTACCCTCCTGGACTTAAGGCCTGGAGATATTGTGACACTGCCATGGGCGTGTTCTTTAACTCTTGAGATATCATCTTTGACGAGAGTCTGACAAACTGCCCCTTCCCAGACAGCGACAATGAAGACAATGGTCATGCTCCCGTCAACCCATCCTGTCCTGCGCATATATCTGCTGTCGCTCCTCCACCTATGGACCCCTCTCATGCTGCCATCATTTATTGGTCTGGATGCATTCCTGTGCACATGGAGAAGGGCCAATCTTACAAAGATTCTGCCTCCTATCAGCAATATTGATCCCATTAATCCTCCCATCATCGACGCACCAATGCCAATGCCTGATCCTCCCATCCCAGAGGCACCTGATCCAGATGCAATCATCCCTGACAACAATGAAGTCCACTTCCTGCAAGTCATCACCAATCTCATTGTCGTTGAGGTCGTGCTACTGTCCATGCGTATTAAGAACATCCTCAAAGGTTCGGATCCAAAGGGCTCAGCTTCAGCTTGTATGCTGCGCCCCTTACCTGAGTGCATGCTCTTAACTTCCAAAGGCTATAGGACATCATCCGATGCACAGGAATTCTGGCGGATGTTTGGAAACAAGATAGAAGACTAATCCGGACAAAGTCCGAACTAGAAAGAAACAGTGAAAGACTACCAGAGGTAGAGGCGGAGATGTTAAGTCTATAGGAATCAATCCTAAGACTATCGGAAGACGACAAGAGGAGAAACTCAAGTCAGACGGAGGCAGGAATAAGCAGAATCTAATATGATATTCGAACTGAGGATGTACAGAGATTTTACAGGGTTTATATACTACGGAAACATAATGGAAGGTCAGTCAGCGTGGTGCAAGGCTATGTACGAAGTATGTGGAAAGCTTATCAATAGTATAACGGAACATAATAGAATGCAGTTGGAAATGAAACAAGGTCCAGATGAACCAGTACAGTCGGATATGTAAATAACCGGAAGGCCAGTAACAGGGACTAACCAAAACGGGACATATGAAAGGAGAAGGAAGTGGAAAGTAAGAAGCGGGTCAGATCCGGACATCTGGAAATGAGTGCATGATCGGTCCAGGTCCAGAACATGGGATATGACAATGCGCAGCAACATTTGTCAAAACCCTCTGGCACCTAACTACAACTTGTGCATCCCACTGGCAACATATGACAAGGCATTGAGGTGACTGGACTGCAACCACTGGCTGGCAGCCATGCAGAAAGAAATGAATTTGATGTTGGAAATGAACATGTACAAACTCATACCTCTACCTGTGAATCAAAGAGCCATTGGCTGCCGTTGGGTCCTTGAATTCAAGGAGGACCTGAAGGGAGGACCTGTCTTCAAGGCCAGGTTGGTAGCACAGGGCTTCTCACAGATCCCCAGTGTTGACTTTGGCTGAACCTTTGCTCCCATCGTGAAATCCGCATCCATTCGCGTCCTGGCAGCCTATGCAGCAGCCAATGACTGGGAGATGGATTGTTTTGATGCAAAGTGTGCCTTCCTCTGGGGGAAACTCCAGGAGGATGTCTACATGTGCCAGCTGCCAGGCTTTGAACATTCCAGCTCTGACAGTGCACATCTCATCGCTCATGTTCTCTCCTCACTCTACGGTGTAGAGATACAACAATTGCTGGATACTACATGAAGTAAGTAACCAGCAATATAAAAATGTGTTGTGGTCGTGCACAGCCTAGTCTGCTATACTTGCAAGACAAGTGCGTTTGACCCGAGGGATTTGCTGTATGGTATTAGAATAATCAGTTATAACAAAAGGAAGATAGTCCGAAGTGCGGGAAACAAAGTCCGAAGGTATAATTACGAGTCCGATGTCAAAAATGTCGGGTCCGATGTTTTTGGGTTTTGGATTAGTGGGTTTGCGTCAGGTTGCGTTGGGTTAGTGTTGGGTTTGCGTTGGGTTTGTGTTGGGAATATAGCGAATGTCAGGGATAGCGAATGGTGGGTTACTGTCAGATGTTTCGGATAAAGAAAGAATGATATTGCAGAATCCAACTAAGAACTACAAATATTGGATGACCTCCTCCTACTCGGAGGTAGAAAGGTAAAGTACATAGGTAGGAGGTATGCGAAATATATAGTATCTATGTAGAATTTTGGAGTGCTATAGGCGAAAGTAGTAGCACTGATTTTCAGGTCCGATGTCCTATGTAATAAGACACGATGTACTGCGGACATGTAATAACATGTTTTACAATGTTAGCGACATGAAAATGAATAACTGCGCACCTAGTGGGGATAGATATGACAGGACAAGACATAGGGAGGACAAGTGCGCGGGAAAATATCGGGTCCGATGCGTGGGAAACGTCGGGTCCATCGGATTAGTGTCGGGTTTAGTGGGTTAGCGTTGGGTTTAGCAGATAAACATTGGATTTGAGTGGATGAGTGTCGGATAACATTGGAAGCGATTTGTGTGTTTGACATGCATGGGAAAATAGCTGAATACGAGCCTAGCGTGAGCTCGAGTGCTACAACGGGCTGAAGCAAGCTGCGTACAATTGGTATGAGTTACTGCAAGAGGTTCTTCAACACCTTGGGTTCCTTTGGTGTGAGGTGGACTACACTGTTTTTATCTTCGACCATGTTGATGGAGAGGGAACACGAGTTATATGCATTATTGCCTGGCATGTCAACAGTGGGCTTGCAGGTTCCAACAATCGCGCATTTCTTGATTGCACCAAGTCACAGATTGTGGAATGTTTTGGGATTACTGATCTTGGCGCCACAACAAAATATCTGGGGATCCAGTTCATTCGCGATCATAAGACACATGAGCTTTGGATGCACCAGGAGGACTACATTCTGTACTTACTTGATGAGCATGGGATGACCAGCTGCAACACTGTGTCCCTCCCAATGGACCCCACATTTCCATTTGGGTGACCAATGTATGTGTTCCTGCACATTGAAGACCTCCCAATGGAGTACAGGAAGCTGGTTGGTGAACTTCTCTACCTTGCCATGTACACGCACCCTGATGTCACTCTTGCCGTCATGCAGCTCTCCCAACACAACGTGTTCCCCGAATCCAAGCATGTACTTTGTTATTTGGCCGGGACAGTCACCGTGCATATGCACTATGGGGGTGCTGGGATCAATCCCAATCTCCATGGCTTTTCTGATTCAGACTGGGCCTCTTGTCCCAAGGACTGTGTGTCGGTATCAGGCTACATTTGGTTTCTCAATGGTGGCCCAATCTCACACTCCGCTAAGAAACAGACAACTCAGGCGCTGTTATCCACTGAGGCAGAATATATGGTGCTTACTGCAGCTGTCTAAGATGGCCTCTGGCTGAAGTCACTCTTCAATTGTTTTAAATTTGCTCTCTCCCTGCCACTACAACTCTTCGCTGACAACGCTGGTGCTATCATGCTCTCCAAGGAGGCAGCCAATCATATCCACATGAAGCATATTGACTTACACTATCACTTCATCAGATGGCACATTGAAAAGAACTCCTTTGTACCCATCTGGCTCTCGATGTACAAAAACACCACAGACATTTTCACCAAGGTTCTTCCGCACCCAGCCTTCATTCATCATTGCTCCGGCTTGTCTTTGGTATCTTATTGAAGGGGGTGTGTTAGCATTCAACTTTGACACCATAATTAGATTTTCTTTTTCATATCGGACTCTTTATGTATGGCTTATAGTTTCTTTGTCTTCGTTTGTTTGTACCTCAGCGTCTTTATCCACAACACTGAGGTATGTTTGATGTATCCTGCATGCTGCTCTCATCTCACATTATTTCATCTTTAGATCTTGTTTCTAGGTACTTGGAATATTAATGTCTTTATCCACAACACTGAGATCTTGTTTCTAGTTTCACTGTTAACAATTCTTTGTCAACCCTTATTACTTGTTCTTTGTGACCTATAGTGGTATGTCATTATCCACACTCTTTTAATCAAATCTAATTGTTTTTGTGTATATAAGTTTGAACTAAGGATCAGCTAACTCACATAAGGGACCAGAAATTTATATAAAATTTGCAATAATTTGCAAAAAACTTGTGATAATTATGAAATAGTTAGAAGGCTTCTCATAATCCACTAAACTACATAATTATTGCTAATTTTGTCTATTTATATCTAAGTTAGCATGTGAGGTTTTTCCTAATATGCAGAGCCCCAAAATAAAGACACTAGGAAGCATGAAGTCTGGAGTGTAGATACATCATACATCTGCAAAACCACTGAAATAAACACTTAACTTACATGCATTATGGACACTTATGAACACTTATGACCTCAGTAGCGCACTCATGCAATTGGTGGAGATGCTTTTGCTGTTATTATTTCATTTCACTGGTTGAACTTACGAGAAATGGAGAGCTGAATGTTCTGATCAATGATAATCTGTCACATCTCACTGAAGATAAAAAAGATGGGCTTGATGTAATCTGAGATCAAATAGATAAAAAAACAGATGAAACAACACAGTTAAATTGCATGATCAGAACATAACAAAGAATGTGACTAAATGTAACTAATGCAAATCTGAGCACAATGAGTGATACACCTCCTTGTCTAAGAAATTGTTCAGATAAAAATGCTCATATACCTTCATACTCATCACTGCACCCACTGTATGGTTAGTACCTTGGCCGTACATAGGGGTAAGGTCTACTGCATGCATGACATCTGTGAGAGAAATGACTGCACCCAATCTTATCTGCTGGCCTGTGGGCCCTTCCCAATATTTTTAGGCCACCATATACATACTGATGGCAGGCTGACTGCCTGGATCCTTGACAATCTTGTAGTACTGGACATAGAGGAGCAGTTGGTCCACAAGGTATGGGGAAGTATGATGTGGCAAGGTGCAATGGGCTGGAAGACTGCCCGCACTTGAGCAATACAATTAACTGTGTAATGATAATCAGTAATATGCAGCCAAGATAAGATAAACATTATTTACCTGTCTGGTTGCCATGTATTGACTGTATAATCACAGCATCACAATTTCCTAGAGGAAACTGTTCTGATGGTGGGGCAGCCTGCACAACTTGACTAGGCATGATCATCCACAAGTGAAAAATGGAATGCAGTTGTAATTGAAACTTATTCCATGTCTTGAGGTGACCACAGTCATTGCTCCATACTGTCGTGAATTGACTGCTGGAAGCCTTTGTAATATAATCAGAAAGTGCTCATCCAGAATGTGGCAGTGTGTAAAGCTGCTGGATTTCATTGAGAGACATCTTGGCTCAATCAGAAGTAATGGTAACATGAAAGGCAGCAGTAGAAGACAGGATACCCTTCAAAAAGTAGTTTCAAACTGGGTGTGGCCTAACAAAACACTGTTGATTTGGATCATTAGTTGTGATGTGGGCGATCCACACAAGAGCAGAGTCAGTTTTAGTGACCTCTTGCTCTTCTGTAACTATGACATCAATGAGGAGAGAATTGTGCATCCATAGGAAGAGGTACAATTGGAATCACCACATCGAGTCCTTGCGGTTGACAATGTCAACGATTTGTTCTATGAAGGTACATGACTGGCATGATGTCCTCTCAAAAGGGAGTTTACAATAAGTAATAAGAAGACGCTCAGTGATGTCAGCAGTCCATTGGATGAGGGCACCAGTGTCCTTGGTGAATGAAGCAAAACTTTGCAAAAGCTTGAGCTTTGGGATGATAAAGTTGTTGAGTGTTCTTTTGGTGCCTCATCTTACATGTTTATGATCATGAAACTCTTTGAGTGAGGCGACTATGGAATTAACAGAGGTGTCAGAATAAACAGGGCTTTTGGCCTGATAGATGAAGTTGATCAAAGTGCAAATCACATGAACAAATGGGGGGCACGACCCCAGTAATAGAAGGAACCAAGGTGCATTGCAAGTCCTGATGTTCCCGACTGGTCATTTGTTTCATCTGACATACTCTGGATGAAAAATGGTGTGTTCCTACTCTCTTGTAGTGACTTCAGAAACAGAAATTGAGTTTGTCCTTTTCCACCAATTCTTTGCACCACTTAAATGGGTGGTCACAGAAAAATTTGTGACAGATATGGAGAATCTCTCCTACCAGAAAGCAAGAAGGATCTGAGTGCCGCCAATTCCACCAAAAAGGCTAGTAAATGCCACTTAATGAATGAGCCTTGGCTTCCTCCTAGAATTCTTGCAACCTCCATGGATTGATTCATTGACAGATATTGTATATTGCCATAAGTGTCACCAAAAGATTGAAACATGGCCAATGTGATAGGAGAAGTGACCTTCAAGACACATGCTATAGCTTGCTGTTCTGGCAGATCCACAGTGTATACAACCAAAGGTGTGAAGCAGTGTCATGGATGTCTAGCTGAATCAGACATGAACTTGCCCACCATGGCTGTGACCTTAGCATCTGTGAAGATGATGTTCATGCACTTATGGAATAGATGTTGGCTGAGAATGGTTTGGTAGTCAGGATGAACATCAATGAATTTGGGAATCAGCATATATGCAATGCATCGCCAAGCATGACATGTTGCTCTCATCTGCACATCAGATTGAATATTGCCAATAGTGACAAAAATGGGGTGCATTTCAAGTCCTCCCATATGCCAGTGTAGGTGAGGAATGTAGAATGGTGAATAGTGGGTGGTATGAGATATACTCAGATGGTCCTCTGTGCGCGAATCTAATGTCGGCCCAAGGGGATTGCTACTGAGAATGTTCCTCTATATGTAATAGTGGAGGGAAACACTGAACCGGGCTGTCGGATAAGCCTGGGGAGGTGCACAACAATGAGCGAAGCGTGATAAGCGAGAGCGCTACGGAGCGCTACTGAGCGACAAGTGCGATGGCGTGCGTGCGGGTGGTGGAGTGCAGTGACTCTTAAGTGAGTCGGGGAACGGGTAAGACAATGTTCATATATAAGAATATGAGGACTGGCGCTCGTATGAGTTCTGGTGCTTAGTGTTGGTCGGCGGATATGATGGAGATTAGACTTAGAGTCCAACGTTATGTGGGAAGAAGATAATCATTCTACATAGAGGCAGGAGTATATATATTCTAAGTAGCGTTAAGCGCTGTCAAGCACTAAAGTGAGCCGGAAAGCGAAGCGAGTACGTGATGATATGTAATAAGGGTCTGTGATGAAACATACGAAATATGTGCACAAGCGCCGGAGATGTCAGAATACATGAGAATAAAATAGGAATACGCACCGACAAACCGAACGGACATGGAATGGATGAACAGAGGATGAGCGACGGAACCAAGGATGCATGTGCCAATGCGCGACCGAAGCGCCTGTACGTGTGAGCGGCCGATGAAGCGCCAAGTGCGCAGAAATGAGATATGGGTCGTGCTGTGTTTGGAAGGTGATTAGGGCGTTGTAGAATTAGCTCTCTACGAGGCCACAGAGATGTCAGTCTCTACACCGGGTCACAGGTGTTGTTACGCACTAGGATAGTTCTAACAACGACAACTCGACAGAGTTTACGGTCGTTGAGATTCTCAGTCTCTCAGACAAGAGAGAGTTCTGTGGACTTAGTCAAAGGAGTGCTTTGACTAAGAATCGGGTTTCTAGATGACTTAAGATTGGAGGTCTTAAGCGAAGGAAGTTCCAGGTAAAACCTAGTAAGATTCAAGTGAAGAATACAAGCGTAATACATGTGCTTAAATAGGTCCATATGTGCGCACAGACCAAGTCATCGTGAGATAGTAAGTACAGTTCCAAGAAAGGAAGGCATATCGTATGAAGTACAAGAAGAATGAGATAGCGGTTGTAACATTACCCCCTTACTAAGCGTGAAGTCACCGACTTTACATATCTTGGTTTTCCCAATAGATAGGATCGTCAGAATAGTCAAGTTGGTCGTCTCCTCCTCCAGTAAGGTACTCTACCTGTCGGAGGGCTTCTTCTTCCTGGCACTGATTGGACGTAAGCTTCGTCTAAACTTTTCTCCCAATGAGAGAGCTCTTGGTAGAATCCTTCGTCCTTCCAAGTGAGCGTAGTGGGGGAAGATCTGGTGAATTGGTGGCAATACAAGGAGAGGTGTCTGGGAGAGAGCTCCCTACATATTCTGCAATAATAATCGGGGCAGTTTGTTTGGACGATGGCCAAGGGTTTTACAGTATCTGCAAACACGATTTTCAGTCTGGGTTTGAAGATGAAGGTCGGATTATGGGGGGAGCGGGACGGCGACTGAATGCTTCATCATCGCTGGAGGCTCTTTTCTTTCCCTTGCCTCGGTATCTGTGTTTAGGGGATCTTCTTTTTCTGCTAGAAGATTCTTTGATCTGGGCTACGTCGTCTCTAGCGAGTACGTAGACGGAGGACAATGGCATGGGGATTCGTTCTGCTTCCGCGATTAGCTCAGCGTACTCTGCAGGGGCGGTAGGTCCAAGGGCTTGCACTGGGACGAGGCAGTCTACGAATGTCGGTGGGGTAAGCGTGGATGGGATAGTCATTGGTGGATGGATATGTAGCGCTTTGAGCGCTTCAGCAAGTGCGATGGTTTCGTCGGGGGGAGAAATTGACTGTTCCATGGTTATCTCTTCATGCGTAGAGGAGAAGGCGGTGTAAAGGTTTTCCGGGTGCTCTACAGTTTCTTCTGGAGCAACGACCGTATCAGATGTGGTTGCGGATGCTGTTGAGACTATTTGTAATGCGAGTTGGGTTTCTTCTTGCAGGTTAACGATCATGGCGTTGGTAATCTCCGTGAGGCTGTTAACAGCAGCCAATAGCTCGTCAGACACACGAGGAGGAGGAATGGGAATTCCACCGTCATAGGAAGGTGGTGGAGTCGCAGTCGTTCGTTCAGCTGGTTGTGGAGATGGTGGGCGAGTGACTCCGGTGACTCGTTCAGCAATGATGTGAATAACTTCCTGGATATCTGCCCTAACCTCCTGAGGGATAAGACGCAGAGTGTAAGCACGAATGCGTTTCTGTAAATGCATGATGCCATGCTGAACACGTGGTTCTTCCACATGTCGAATGAGTCTTTCAATGAGGTCGGCAGATCTGATGATGTTGACGAGGAGGTTGACGGAGAAGGCATTTCGGTTGATAAGGATTTTGTTGATTTCAATGGCATGTTGGGGACAAAGGATTGCGGCTTCGATGAGAGTAAGGTCTTCGATTTCTGAGATGAAGGATTCAAATCTTCCTTCATCGGAGGACAGGTCGATTGGGGCGAATGCGGATTCATAGGGAAGAGTGTAAGAAACTGGGAAGGACATAATGTTTATGTTTATGGGGTGATATCACAGCGAGTGTTTTCTTTTATAGATCGAAAGGGTTTCTCCGGCATTTTCCAGGTTTTCTTCCGGGATCCATTCGTTGCTAGCGGAGGAATATCCTTTCCATGATATTAGATAACGGCGGCATTTACTGGTACCTTTGTGAGCCAGTATAGCTTCTATTTCGTATTCTTCTTCTTCTTCTAGAATGTCAGGTGGTGGTTCCAAGAAGTTCGGACCGTGAACGTCATTTTCGTTATAGGACGATAGTAGGGAAGCATGGAATGTGGGATGTATTTTCCATTGCGGAGGTAGTTGGAGTGTGAACGTGATCAGAGATAGTACGGCAGAAATGGGAAAGGGGCCATATCTTTTCGGGGCGAGTTTCCGAGATGGGAGTTTTAGACAGAGATTGGTTGCAGATAACCACACCTTATCGCCTACTTTCCATGGTTGGTACTTCTGGCCGAAGGATCTTTCCGCCATGCGTTGCATAGCGATGTTGTGACAGGCAATCGCTTCTTCTCTTATCTTTTGAAGAAGTCGAACTCGTTCTTCCACAGCTGGTACTGTTGAGTCTGCCAAGACATGGGGGATTCCTTTAGGCTCATAACCCATCATGATGTAGAAAGGTGAAGCATTTCGGGCGTCATGTTTTCTATGATTGTGAACAAATTCTGCCATGGGAAGGTGTTCTACCCAATTGGTTGGGTCGTTGCTGCAATAGATCCGTAGGTATGTTTCTAGTTCTTGATTGAGTCGTTCGGTTTGTCCATCAGTTTGTGGATGATAGGCGGTGGAAGGGGTGATAGAATAATCAAGGAGTCGAGCTAATTCCATGGAGAACTTCGAGAGAAATTGGGGTCCTCGGTCAGATATTACTTTGTCGTGTAATCCGAAGCGTTTGAATACGTGTTTCAGGAATAGTTTGGCTACCCCTTCAGAGGTAATATTCTTATGGCAAGGAGTAATTATCACCCCCTTACTAAGCCCATGGTCTACCACGACCATAACGGAATCAAAACCAGAGGAAAGGGGAAGATCCGTGATAAGATCAACAGAGATCTGTGAAAAGGGTCGGGTGGCAATGGAGGAAATGGGGACAAGAGGTGGCATAACGGGATGTGTATCGGCCTTCATTTGCTGGCAGGTGGCACATCCTTCAACATATTTCCGGATAAAGGCTCCCATGCCCGGCCACCAAGCTTCACGTTTGACCAATTCCTCAGTCTTGAAGTGTCCGGGATGACCAGCGGTTGGATGGTCATGGTATCAAGCCAACATAGCTTTGCGATGATCAGGAGCAATATACGCTCGGTTTTTGTAGGATAATATCCCAGAATCTACTTTCCAATCACTTAAAGCGGATTTCATGGGGGGAAGACAGACACCATTGAGGGCGTCTACGGCAGTAGCGAATATTGGGTCGTTAAGTGCATCCGAGCTGGCAAGGGTAGCGCGAAGGTCATCATCAATGAGTCGGATAAACATGGAATCGGGAAGTAGGATGGTATTATCGTTATCGGAGGATCCGGTATCATGGTCTGATCGTCGAGAAAGGGCGTCAGGTACAGCTAATCGAGAACCAGGAACGTGATGTAGTTCCAAATCAAAATCAGTCAGAAGCATCTGCCATCGTGCTTGTCGACGAGATAAATGTTCTGCTTTTTTAAAATAGAGCAGGTTCATGTGATCTGTGAAAACTATAATTGGGGAGGGGTGTCCTTCAAGATAATGCTGCCATTCGGTTAGCGCACGAATTATGGCAAGGAGTTCTCGGTCAAAAATTGGGTAATTTCGTTCGGCTGGATTGAATGATTGCGATAGATAGGCGCAGGGGTGATAGACACCGTTTTCGTCAGTTTGTAGTAGAACTCCTCCTGTTGCTACTAATGAGGTGTCCGTGGCAATAGCGAATTGTTTTAAGGGGTCTGGATTGTGGAGTACAGGATGGGTGGTGAAACAGGTTTTTAACTGGTCAAACATTTGCTGATGCTGAGCGTTCCAAGAGAAAATGGTATCCTTCTTTGTTAGATCGATAAGGGGACGAGCGATGTCTGAGTAGTGCACGACAAATGATCGGTAGAAATTGCAGAATCCTAAAAATGACCGACTTCTTTAACAGAAGTAGGAACAGGCCATTCCTTGATGCCGTTGGTTTTTGCTTTGTCCATTTCTACGGATCCTGGTTTAATGACCATGCCAAGAAATTCGACTTCTTGAGAGTCGAATGTGCATTTTTCCGGTTTCAAAAATAGCTTTTCTGCTCTAATCTTTGTTAAGATCCGTTTTGTTCGTTCGTGATGTTCTTCAAGTGTTTTTGAAAAGATAAGGATGTCGTCCATGTATATCACCAGCCATCCTTCGTTGATTTCCTGACGAATTCATTATCCATAAATGCTTGAAAGGTGGCAGGTGAGTTGCATAGCCCGAAGAACATTACACTTGGTTCGAATAATCCATGCTCTGTGGTAAACGCGGCTTTCCATCGATCATCCGGGTGGATACGGATGTTGTTATAGCCTGATCTAATATCCATTTTCGTGAAGAAGTTTGCCCCATGTAGTCGTTCGATAAGAGTTGCCGGAAGCGGAAGGGGATAAGAGTTCTTTATCGTTTGATCATTAATGCCTCGGTAATCTTGACAGGGACGAAGCTCTCCACTTTTCTTTCCTACAAAAAAGAAACCACTGGCTTGTGGGGATTTCGACGGAGTGATAAAACCTTTTTCCAAGTTTTCGTCAATAAATTTCTTTACTGCAAGCCTTTCTTTTGGTGAGAGAGGATATACTTTAGATGTTCTTGGAAGGAACCCAGGTTTTGTTTCTATGCGGTGGTCTATTCCAGGTCGTTCCGGGGGAAGTTGTTTTAGTCCATCTTTGGCAAATACATCCGCATATTCATGAAGATAAGCGGGCACGAGTTCTTCGAAGGGTTTCTTCTGTTTTTCCTTTTCTTCCATTGCAAATTCTTGCGCCTTGTTGCTAACTTTAAGAGGGGTGATGATCGGAATTTGTTCCGAAAAGGATGTTCCATCCTTTGTGAGAGGAGTATCGAGCGAAATTTCTTGTATAATTCGGACGAATTCTCCATCAGCACCGTATTCAACCAGGAATTCCCCATCATCTAGCTTATAGGTAGAGATGTCTTGTACTGGTGGAGCGCACCAAACGTCTTCTTTGGTGTCAAAAAGATCGTCATCCTCTGTTGGTAGCAACAACGGTACATCTTCGGGGATTTCCTCAATGGAAGCAGAGAATTTGGATGATTGTTTCTTTAGTTTGGAATTTGTCCACTTTCTTTGTTTGAGGGGGGTGTTGATTTTTCGGATTTTTTCCGAGATTTCGATAGACTTCGGGGTATCAGGAAGTGAGAGAGTTCGTTCTGTCCAATTGATAGAGGGATTCATTTTTTGGAGCCACGGAATTCCCAAGAGAATTTGGTCTCGTGCTCCTAGATTGGTAATGTTGAATTTTCCTATCATGGTTCGTTCATCAATTTTGATGATAAGGGTGCAGTACCGATTTACTGGTCCGCTGCTGAAATAGCTTCCGTCTGCAGTTCGGATATTGAATGGTTTTTTTAGTTTTCGGGTTTTTATCCCGAGCTTTTTCACAAAGCTTTCGGAGATATAGGTTCCAGAAGCGCCAGAATCGATTACCGCGCTTGTTTCGACATTTTCCTGTTTCCGAGATATGAGAGTAATGGGAATGCGAAGTTCTTTTTTATCATTGACAGCTCGTATCAAACGTACAGGTTCTATTGGAGATTTCATCGTCGATATGTTTCTCCGTTTCAAAAATCCTCTTGAATGCGCCTAGTTTCTTCTTCTTCTTCCACTTTGCGGACAAAGGGAGGTCCCTTCTTCTTCTGCGGGCATTCCCGAGCACGGTGTCCGATTTGGTGGCAAGTGAAGCACTTTCCAACACGCATGTGTTCTTGGCGACTTTCATCCGTGAGTCGATCAATCACCATAGCATCGCGATCCCTGGTTGGTACAAATCTTTGATCCCCAAATCTTCTCTTCTTCTGTTGTACAGGGAAGCGGGATCTAATGGATTGTAACTGTGTGTGGCAGTTATCGATGTCGACTACTGCGGCGATGTAGTCGTCGAAGTTCTTTGGAACGTTTCCAGCATTGAACATCTTGATAAGGATTCCTATATTGAGTCCTTGCTGGAAGTGAAAGATTTTGGCGGTTTCTTCTTTGACTTTTGCCTGAGCGATTAGTCTCTGATAATCAGGCAATATAGGTCTGGAGATCTCCGGTTTGTTTGAGGGCTCCTAGCTTAGTCATTGCTGTTCCGGAAGGATCGATTGCGGAGAATGCTTTATTGAAAGCTTCTAAGAAATCTTTCATGGTGCCATATCCTTTCTTCTGTCCGGAGGAGTCAATGAATTGAGCGTCTTCCAGAAATTCTTCTTTCCATAATCTGGCATTCCCTTCGTTCATGAATGACGTGATGAAGATGATGCGATGTTTATCTTCTTTGTAGAGCTTGTCGTTGATATCCATGTAAGCGTTACAGGATAGGAGGAATGATCTAGACAGATCCCTATCTCCATTGAATATGGGAGGGTGGTTTATCTTGTATTCGAATTCTTTGCCGCTGCTAGTGTTTGACGTCGACATATTGAGCGGGGGTACTGAAGTACCAAGGTTTAAGGCCTGTAGTCTTGGGGTGAGTGATGTCAGGTCTGCTGTCTGTGCTGGCTATCTTGCTCAGCCGTTCTTCTTGTTTTCGGTTGGTCTTTTGTTCTTTGGTATCGGACACACACAGATGTGTGGTGTCTTTCGACTTGAATCTTTTGTTACAAACTAGGATAGTTCTAACAACGACAACTTGACAGAGTTTACGGTCGTTGAGATTCTCAGTCTCTCAGACAAAAGAGAGTTCTGTGGACTTAGTCAAAGGAGTGCTTTGACTAAGAATCGGGTTTCAAGATGACTTAAGATTGGAGGTCTTAAGCGAAGGAAGTTCCAGGTAAAACCTAGTAAGATTCAAGTGAAGAATACAAGCGTAATACATGTGCTTAAATAGGTCCATATGTGCGCACAGACCAAGTCATCGTGAGATAGTAAGTACAGTTCCAAGAAAGGAAGGCATATCGTATGAGTACAAGAAGAATGAGATAGCGGTTGTAACAGGTGTCTTATCAGATGCAACAATCATTGGAATGATAGTAGCGCCTTCAGGAAGTTGATCCTGTACCAAAGCCATCAGGAGACTACTGTGAATGATACATCAAACTTACCTGAATTTCAAATGCTTGTTGGGCCATAAAATATTCACTGTATTCATGCTGTCTTCTTAGATAGATAATCTATAGATGAACACCTATAAAACCAAATATCTCCACAGTCAGCGATTTAGACAGATACCAATGGCTGATAATGTGGTTATTTGTGGGTGGCTTTCTTATGCTCCTAAGGTACAGTCGGTACAATATGTTCTGCACAAGAGTCAGCAATTAATAGTCAATCCAACAGTATGGATATGAAACACAGCAATCAGAGAAACAGCATACAGTCAGTCAGTGGTCGACAACAACAACAACAACAAAACAACAAAGCAACAACAAAAATATCATGAGATACAGTCACTCTACAATATAGAGATAACAACAAAAACACAGATACTCTTCCTAACACTTCACACAGCAACAATGATTCATACACAAACTTAGTATAGCAAGTTGTGTGGAGTTACAATGAGAGTCCCCCTCAATACAAAAACAGGTGAAACTACTGTCAGGCCTAGTCAAGTCTCTGTAGCACTCTTAGCCTAATATTGAACCTGCTGCCAAGGAACTCATAATGAGTATTAAACAGACTCAGGAACAGGTGACCTTGGACTTCAATAGCTAAAGTCTAACTCCACCTTAGCCCAGTATAACACACAGATGTATGAGGTCAGATATCACTATTAACACCTAAAGTCTCCCCACAATACTATCCTAAGTCTTCAGTGGACAAAAGAGACAAAACCAAACTTCTGGGTAAGAATGAGACTGAAACTTTGGTACTTGAGAGAAAGTTGATAGGAAGAAACAACAACAAAAGGAGACCACTAAAACAGAAACACTAACACGATCGTGAACTGTTAGCAACAATGGTCACAATACACAGAGACAGCGATCACAGAGATGGTCAGCACAGACAGTCACCAACACTCCATACACACTTTAGACAGAAACAAACAGAACAACAAAAAGAAAAAAGAAATATGAGTTTCACAGTCATGAATATCAAACACAATCTCAGAGAGACAGAGAGAAAAACAAACACACAACACACAGACACACAGAAACAGAGAGAATCAGGAGAAACGGAAAACAAGAAAACTAATCTTGCTAGTCATCAGACACAGTGAGCCCAAGGTATGTGCTAGATGTTCAGCACAGTGAGCTCAGAAGTGTTGTGCTAGTTGTTGAGCATAGTGAGCTCCAACCTTAAACTGCACTTGCTGAATGCTGATTCACACTTTACTTACAATTTTATTCTGAGAGTAAAAAGTAGTGAGGGAATTGCTTGTTTTATTGGGCAAAAAGCAGCTCCTTATATAGACAAATTAGTGGCTGTACTACTAGTTTCTTGCATTTAAAGTTGTAACTTTAGTTTGATAGTACCAAGTTACATGGTATCTTTGAGTTAAAAAGTAAATATTTATAACTCTAGTTGGTATAATGATGAGTCAGCAAGAGCTGTGTATGGCCCATGGGTCAGGTGATCCCTTGATGACTCCACTAGAAAAGAGTGAGAAATGATTACATAATGTGTGCATATATGTTTGACATCTATGGCTGATAAGTTGTTTGGTAGCATAATGACATAGGGCGTGTATTTAGCGATTTGTAAGCTTTCCCACAGGGTAACCTTATGCAAACATATTTTTCACAGTCACTTGATATGTGTGAGAATCTGTCTGAGTCATCTTCATGGCTGACTAAGCAAAACTCATCGCAGAATTAAATGTACAAAAATATTCAGTCCACTCGTGTACAAACTTATAAAATGCAAAAAAAAATACAAAAAAAATTCCCTTAGCCTCAGTTTGACTTCAGATCAAAAGAAAAAAAATGTTCATAGTGATTTCTGAGGTATAAGACTCATAGGAAAGTATTAGTTGTCCATGCACCGAACCAGTTTGGTACAGGTCAGCACTCATCACCATCAACCACAATGTGCAGGTCATATGTCATGTGGTTCACAAAAATTGGATTTGCAAAGAGATGTTGCACTATCTCTAAGTCATTGCGCCAGATGAGGTTTATTGGTTGGATAGTTGGGTACCCAGTCATTTCAAGGGTTGTTGAACACCATTTTGGTCTGGTTGGAAGAGAAGCTACCCATGCAAGTAGCTAATCTTTGGAGCTGAACAATGGACCAGCTTGGCATACCTGTAAACTCAAGGTCAGTACACTAGCCCATACTCCACAGCTCCAGACAAACCCATTCCAGCTTGAGAAATTGCTCCATATCACTTTGTGTTAAGCATTCACAAAGGAATTTTGCAAGGTCAAACTCTACCTAGTCTTGAAATACTGGTCATTTTCCATTGCCTCGAAGGTGTTTGGCACCTTTCCAAATATATAGCCAGAAGATGGGTGGTACTGCCCAAAGACATGGTCTTTTCCTGCTTCAGAAGTAGATTGAAGGAATGCGGGTGGGACAGGAATACAGCAATCTTGTACCAAAGGCCAGCAACCATTTGTTGTCTGGAGGTGTTCTAACACTGCCTCAGCAGAAGGCAAATAAATTTGACACTGGGGGTATTTTGCAATAGATGATCTGATGTGGTTACTGAAGTATCAATTCTAGAATAGAATAGAAACTTACAAGTTTCCATCTACAATGAATGGCCCAGAATGATGGTTGCTGGCATCCATAATCACTGGAAGAATACAGACTTACACCTGCTTGAGCCAATGAGCCTAGGGTGCTACACAGCCAATGCAGAGAAAAAGTTGCAAAGTCCTTCAAACTCCACTTGGCACTCTGTTATTCATAGCAATATCCCTCAACTGTAGTATACTTTCTGTCCTTAAGCTTTGGAAAGTCTCTAGTCCTGATCTCTAGCTGCATATGGATTAGTGTTGCCGCGGCTCTGGCTTATGACCAGCTTTAGCCGTGGGCGGAGCTGTGGGTAGCCAAGCCGTGTATGTAGTTATGGCTTATGTAATTAGTAGCCCGGTCCGGTCAATGGAGCCGCATTTACAGTCTTCAAGTCAGCTCAAGCCAGCTCCTAATACAATGACTACGGGTCAATAGAGTCATGCCTGTACCCGTCCCGGGTCAAGTGGTACGGGTACGGGTCGACTCACGGGTTGTACCTGTGGGTGTGCGGGTCACCCGCGGGTACATGATATATCTTAGCATTGGGTGAGTAGTACAAAGACACTTAGTAGGGTTAGTCGCTATTGAACTCTGCAATGTCTCAATCATAGTCACTCCCAGCATTCTCGCAAGTCTTGTACCATGAACCGATAGCCATCTGAGCTTTGAAGGCCTGTGAAGTAATGCCGTGTTGTAGGTGATTGACCTGCAAATGACTGCAGGAAAATGCTTGTTCGGCATCTACAGAAGATGCTAGTCCATGCTGCAGTCAGAAGATATCAAAACCTAAACATCCAGATCACGTACCTGGGGCAGATAAGAAGTCCAATGCCATTTGAGCCAGACGGGGTCTCGTAGCATGAGCATTCTCCCAATACTTCAGAACTCCGCCAATACTGATAATTTCAGGCCTGGAGACACGCGGAGAATTGAGATAAGTTTCGAGCAAGTCCAATGAGGGCAGATTGTGTAAAGACTCGTCATCAGAGCCATTAAGGTCACATTTCGAGTGTTTTCTCTGCAAAATAGTATTAACATTAATCCTAAAGCCAAAAAGAAACATTGCTGTACACACCGCTGGCAGACGACTCAATGACTGAGTGACCCGCACGCTACCCACAGGTTCCACCCGGGCGGGTACTCGGGCACTCTCTACCCATGTGAGGCCCTACCCAAGCATTATAGTGAGAGATCTTGCTGGAGACGTGATGAAGGACATGGGTCTCACCGTCTCAGAGATACCATGGGTAGCATGAGCACCAATCCAACCCATGATCGAGCCACAGTTACCAGGGAGGTTGCGGTCCAAAGTAGCCAGAGCACCACAAGAGAAACTGAACTTAGAGGCATGGTAGTGAGGGAGGATAGGTCGGTGTGTTGGAGGAATATGAAAAAAATTGAAACTCCGTGGCGGCAGTGGACGACACGAAGTGTGAATAGTTTGAAGATTTTGTAGTAGGAAAAGTATGATATTTGAGGGATGCACGCGAAATGTAGTCTGCACGAGCGAGTGGCAACCGATAGTAAGTTAAAAAAATAGATTAGAATAATATTCAAAGACTTCACAGCCAATAAGGAAAGTAGCTATCATAGCACCCTACTACTACCAGATCTACAATCATTGTCAATCAACGCATAACTAGTCAAGCACCTATGGGTCCCCAAGATAACGTACGTGGTCCGATTGATGTTCGATCAAATGCTAAAGTGAATGTTAGCTATATGGCAGTGCTGCTCGCGCGCGAAAATTGCGAGAGCAACGTACTATACGGACGACTGAGGGACAGCGCAGAGCCAAAAGACAAGCCACAAGACAGAGAGGGGGAAGAGGAAGGGAGAGAGCAGGGGAGAGAGCAGGAGAAAGAGTAGGGGAGAGAGGAGGGGAAAGAGCAAGGGAGAGAGGAGGGGAAAGAGGAGGTCAGATGCCGTGGAGATCGAAGTGGCGATGTTGGTTGTTGAGGATGTTGGGTCGCGATGGGAGGCAGGATTAGAAGTGGGCTGTTGTAGGGAGAGCTGTGTGCATTAGAGAAGATTCGTCAATGTCTGATATCTGTCTAGTCACGCTACTACACGATTGTGCCAGTGAGACTTTAACATGAAAATGTTATCATTTTTCTTGGGTTTCTCCTCTACTCCTGCTGCGTTAGTGCACAGAGGTCACGTTGATTTCCCGCTTGAACGAAGATGAACAGCCTATTTCGCGCGGTTTGCCGTTTTCCTGGATGGTATGTAGGGAGTGGATGAAGCTGCACTGTTCATGCTTCCAGCGCGTGCATAGATCACCATACTGCGCCCACTGCATATCTCATCGT
>NW_024541431.1:0-35870 GCF_016758755.1 Suillus discolor | reverse complement strand
ACCGAACCACAACGATACCCATTTACTACCTAGCGGAGTATAGTTGAAATCTATTCCTTGGCACCTCGCATATAACATCTCTCAGCTTGCATCTCTCACCTCTTGTCTAGTGTCTAATCATCACTTAAGCAAACTCACTCTTACTCTCTCTTGTTTCCGCATATACGCGCGCTTCTCGCGCCTCGCGCGCACCTGTGCTTTCCCACGCTTCGCATTCGCCAACCAGTAGCGCCTTCAGCGCCTACTACTAGATCCTTGCTGCACTCGCTTCCCCTTTAGGGTCGAACGCACTTGTCGTCTCAAGTATAGCAGACTAGGCAACGTGCGACCTTACAACATTTATAGATACAGTCAGGAGCATTGTTCGTGCCTCGCTGTATCGTTGAACCTTCACCGGGACAGGTCATTTTGTTGAGGGAATTGTGCTGAAAAAGTGCTGGCGAAAATGGACAGTTATGTCACCGCACGACCGGAAAGGTTTTGGTGAACATTGATGACGGTCACCCCACCAAGGAAAGGTTTTGGTGAACATTCCCTAGGCTATTAGATATCATTACACCACCGGAAAGGTTTTGGTGAACATTGATACTCACCATACTGAGGGTATTTCAATTCGGGACAGGTCATTTTGTTGAGGGAATTGTGCAGAAAAACCGCTGGCGAATATTGATGCTCTGGATGCTGCAATAGACCCTCAATATGTCAAGGAATTAACAAGAAATATCATTCAGAGTCAGCTTTGACTACAAATTGTAGAGTGATGAAACTCACCTTCAACTTGTTAACCCACCGCCTTCAATTTTGTCAGCCCACAAAACCCTCTATCAATAAATGTCTCAACCTGATGCAGTCGCAACGCGCATGGGAACTCGACCTAAGAACGCAACTCAGCATCCCGGGCGCATTCTAATCAATAATCGTGGAAAGAAGCGTACCACTGCTGAAAAGGCCACTGACGACCAACGTCAAAGGGAGGCAAAGGAGGCAAGTGAAAAAGCTGTGCAAGAAAGTTATCAGTGTATTGCTACTTTGCAGGCACATATGCAGGCTGACCAAGATGCTGCGCATGTTGATGCACCTAAGCCTAAGCGTCCTCATGCACCCAGTGGGGAAGGCTGCAAAGGACTTGAAGACCTCCGACTCAACTATGGATGATGGGCAAGCAGGAGCAAAAATCGTCGCCGATAAGCCTGTTGTCACCAAAGGCAGGGGTCGCGAGGGTGGAGCTAAAAGGTTAGCAGCTGATGCTGGCATCGAACATCCTGCAAGTGAGGATGAGGAGCCAGTCCAAACCAAAAAGAAAAAGAAACTGGCGGTGAGAGAAGCGATTCATGCAGTGTTAAACGCTGGCATTGTTATTGACTCAACAAAGGCATGTGACAGAGAAGTTCAGAAGACGTCTGATGTGTGAGTTTATCTAACAATAACCATGATGATGCTTCTTTTGACTGAAACTACTCTTTTTTTTCTCAACATCTCGACATACGATTCTGATGCTACAAGTTCCCAAAAATTTGCACTTGCTGGACATGTCCCGGGGTGGCTGTCGAACCTTCCTGCGACTGCCCCAAAGCCAGCCGAGTCATTGATGGTGAATCTAACTGCATCTTCCATTTATCCACAGACCAGTCACTCTAAGCTCACAGGGGGAGCACCATCAGCAGCAATGTTCCGCCCCCACTCACACCCATCAGTACCTCCAATGCTGGAGGCTTACAGAGTTCAATATATATGTGTCTGATGAGGACGAGGACGATGAGGAGCTTGCAAAACCTCTTTCTCATATTACAAGCAACAAGGCTTACACGGTGAGTCTGATTTTATCTATATTTAAATTCTATGTAGTTTTAACCACAGCTGCAGGGTATTGCAATTGTTCCCAAGCTCTTGACAGTGTAGAGCCTTCAGATGGTACCCATTGCGGTGCAACCGAGCAGTCTGATCTGATCGAAGACGCCGATGACATTGATGTCTTCGCGGACATCCACGGCCACTTTATAGATTCTGATGGCGCCGACCCTGCTACACAACCTGATTTCCTAAGGGAGTATTATTCTGCCAATCACGAGCCACAGTCCCCGGACCGTGATTCTGACCTTGAACCTCCTCCCCTCGCCCAAAAACCTAGGTCCCGCTCCACCACCCCAATGGATTTGACTCCCTGGCGAGTCAGAAGCGGAAGCTGTCACCTCCTCTGGACTATGACGACATAATGGAGCTGTCATCCGAGGCCAAAGTGTGCAGGGTGCCAATGAAGATATGAAGACCGAACCTGTTGACCCAGTATTCACGCGCCGGGTGACCTCTACAGTAAGCTTTGGTGTCTCATACTACATTTTACTGATTAAAAAATATTAGACTAATGTTGCTGCCACGCTCAAAGCCCCTCCAGCAAAGCGGCTGAAGTCTGAGTCCTCCGCTCCCTCCAAGCCAATTGTACACTCTGCATACAGGAAGAAGCATCTTCCTAAGGGTTGTCAGGTAGGAAACAAGTGGGCACGACAGTTCATCCCTACCGTCATTCGCTGCATTGGCGATCTAGATGAAGTATGGACCCTTGCAGATGATGTTGTCTGTCCTATCTTGCAGTCAGTCTGGAAATGCGGTCTACAAAAGCAAGATTCCACACATGGTTGTAGCTGATGGGCCTGTCATTGCCATTGTACGTTTTTTTCAAACACTATTTAAATCTATCATTTCATTTTTTAGACCCTCCAGCGGTTGTCAGAGTGGCACAATACCTTTAGCAATGTGGCCCTCGCCATACTCGCAAACTTCATGACTTCGCAGGATGATCTCAAAACAGATGAGGACCGCCAAGCTTTTGCATTGGCCTTACTCGAAAAGTTCAGCTTCTTATTTGGGGGACATCGCGGAGGACAGAGAGGTGTCCAACCCGTTCCAGTCTGACCTCATTGTGCAGGTCCTCGTGCAGCACAAGTGTGCCACGTCTGGCACTGTCGACCTGCCGGGAATGAACAATACAGTGCCGGGGCACTCGAGGGGCACTCTTGGTCTTGCCACAGCAGCAGCACGTGTTTTCTACCCTTTCATATGGCTAACTTATCTTACCCTGTATTTCAGATGGAACGTGCCATCAGGCTTTTTGTCAATGGACACATGCTCCTAGGAGACATCGACACCGCTGGCAATGGTCGAGGCAACAAGACCCCGCTCGATGTCAATCCATCCACAGGCAACCAGAGCAGCGTCCCCTTGGCATTTTCAGAAGTCAATTGGGGTGCGCACATGAGAGCTTACATGGCGTCTATCAAACGCTTGCCAGACTTGGTCCTTATCCGAAACTCGGAGCTCGCGCAGAGCCTCGCCATGAAGAGGCGTGGTGTGCAGATGGATGTGGACGAAGAATCTGGGGATGAGCGAGCGCTCATTTTCTAGAGGTAATGTCCTTCACTCTCTTAATTTATTTTGTGACTGACTATGAGCTTTGATACCTTCAAGGTTGTTCATGCTATGTTTTCTCGTCTTTTTTACATGCTGTCTCATTGCCGCCTCCGCTAGTACTACTAATGTCGTCATACCATTTGCTTTGTTGCGCTCGTTTTTAGCTTCATATTGATCTACTTGCTAGTACTTGTTTTTCTCCTTATTTTACTTTTTTATTTCTGGCTACTACTTAATCCTCTTGTCCACTTGAAATGCAATTGTTTTTCCTCGTAACTGTTACAGACATCCGTAACACCTACAGGAGCTCCAGCTCTGCCTACACCAGCCCCTGCTCTGCTAGACTCCCCACGCGGCGGTGCGCCGCCCGCACTTAGAAAGACAGCAGTCTGGACCGCTGTGATGCCGCCCCTGGCCTAGACGGCCTTGTACCTGATCCATGGAGGCTGTACGCCTCATGGTCACCCTAGATCAAAGTGCATGTATACAGCATGTCGCTTCATGAAGATCTGGAGCACTCTTGGCACTTCCTGTACCTATGCGCAGCCGCACTTGGCGCTGCGTGCTTGATCAGAGGTTAAGCCTCATGTACCTTATCTGACCTCATGTCTTGTTATCATAGATCCTAGATATACTATTGATTACAGACTGAGCTAGAACACTTGTAGTTAGACCCTATAAGTAGACAGATTATTGTACTTAGACTTTACTTTAATCTACTAGGTTCATCCCAGAACTTGTTCAGCTAAGCCTCCCAGCTCAGCTGCCTAAGACCGCACTTCTAAGTCGCTCCCCACTTCTTAGCCGTATCCGCTAGCCCTGTATCTCGACGAGCGCCGTCTTACCGAGATCACCGGAGGAACCCTTGACATTCCGTCAAGCCGAGAACCACCCTCAGCTTCAGTAGACTCACTCGAGTCATCGCTGAGAAGACCTATCCTAGTTCGCACATGCCGACCGACAGTCAGCGTAACAGTAACAAGTGTGAACAAGTGTATATAGTGTGAACAAGCTGAAAATAAGTGCGAGCAAGTTGAAAATAAGTGCGACAAAAGGGATTGTAATGTAGCTCATTCTAAAAAAAAAGTACAAAAAGTGCAAAAAGTGCAGAACAAATGAAAAAAAAGTGCAAAAAAGCTCAAATCAAGAGGAAGGCATCTTCTTGGCAGCTTGTTGCCACTTGTGACAAGGAGGCGGTTCTGGTTCTGGTTCTTGTCAGGCACTTTCCGCTCTTGGGTGGGACAAATAAGAGCGAAAAAGGAAATTAAGCAATATGTGAATTTACTGATGCGTGAGCAAGACTAGTAGGCACGAATGATCATTTTTCGAACAGTACAATTTTTAACTGTACTGATTGGCTACGAACTGGGTGTTGCACTATCAACCATGATATCATAGCGAAAACGGAAACATGACTCACTGTCACGACGTGCCACTCGGGCTGCCGGCTCAAATTTTCCCGCAGAACAATCTTCCTGGCTAAGGGGCGCAGGTGAGTCATGTGGTTGAATCCCTGCCACACAGAGACCTGGTCATACTCACACCATACATAATACAAGAAAAACCTTGGCAGCAAAGGTTGCTCATGCAAGATTCTCCCTCGGTCACACATGCACTGACAGACATAGATGCTGTCAAAGCAACGACAACGGCGAGTAGGGAGATACACATTTTTATGTGCGAGGTGATGAGGATCTTCTGAGGGGGATCTCGCATGATACCTGAGGATGGGAGAGCAGTGTAGGACGACGACAAGCTTTTATATCCTGCATATGCTTGATTATCATCTATTTTGCAGAATTATCGTCATTACATGGGAGAAATTTCGGAACCTGGGGGAGCGGAATCAAATAATAACGACCATTAAATCATAACCGGCCTGCAGGCATTGACGATTATCTTCTTCATAACCACAGAAACGCTCGCTGGAATCACCGGCCTCTCGTCCCGATCCCTCAGTCATTGCGATATGTACTCGGTCGATATCTCATGTCACATTTGTTTATGGGACTTTTCCAGCTGTGTCTCAGGTGTTAAGACTGTCGTCCCTTAACCGTTGAGCCAAAAGGCAGTGATAAACAAACCTTGCTGCGCAGGTGTTCATTGTCATATTAATGATGTGAGTATGACCAGGTCACTATGTGGCAGGGATCCAACCACATGACTCACCTGCGCCCCTTAGGCAGGAAGACTGGTCTGCGTTCAAAATTCAGCTGGCAACTTGAGTGGTACGTCGTGACAGTGAGTCATGTTTCTGCTTTTGCTATGATATCAGGGTTGATAGTGCAACACCCAGTTCGTAACCAATCAGTTTACTATGCTGATTATGGGAACTCAGGTAAGCAGCGAGCTCACAAACCGCAATAGAAGCCTGTTCTTATGCGGGCAAGACTAAGCACCGTGCGGATGATCATTTTCAGATAAATTCAAACATTCATATTGCTCGAGCAGTACATTTTTTTTCCAAAAACAACTGTACTGATTGGTTACGAACTGGGTGTTGCACTATCAACCCTGATATCATAGCAAAAGCAGAAACATGACTCACTGTCACGACGTACCACTCAAGTTGCCAGCTGAATTTTGAACGCAGACCAGTCTTCCTGCCTAAGGGGCGCAGGTGAGTCATGTGGTTGGATCCCTGCCACATAGCGACCTGGTCATACTCACATCATTAATATGACAATGAACACCTGCGCAGCAAGGGCTGTAGGTTCCGCATGGTCCTCCCTCGGACGAACATGCACTGACAAACATAGATGCTGTCAAAGTGGCAACAACGGCGAGGAGGGAGAAACACATTTCCTGTGCGAGATGATGAGATCTTCTGAGGGGGATCTTGAATGATATCTCTGAGGATGGGGGAACACTGTAGGACGACGACCAGCTTTTATATCCTGCATATACTTGATTCTCATCGATTTGGCAGAACTGTTGTCACACGGAACAAATTTCGGCAGAACCTGCGGGAGCGTATTCGATTAACAATGACCATTAAATCATAACCTGCCTGCAGACATCGACAATTATCTTCTTCGTAAGGCTAACCACAGAATGCTCGCTAGAATCACTGGCATCTCGTCCCGATTCCTTACTCATTGCTTCATTTGAACATGCACTGAACCTGCCAGTGCAGCGACAAGGTTGAACTCATATCGATCATTACTTCAGATATGTCCTCGGTCGTCATTTCTCTCTCTCTCTCTCTCTCTCTCTCTCTCTCTCGTTGTTCCCTCATCTAGTACCTGTACTTCGCCCACGTCACGAGTAGGCCAGGGACTCTACAACTGCAGTGCAGAGATAATGAGGTATCTTTTGAAAATTCTCATTGTTGGCATGCACTTGGTCGAAGATCCCTGGTATAGTCATAGCCATCACAGCTCGCTCTACAATTTTAGACAACCACGACGATATCAAGTTATTCCATAACAAATTCCGACGACCCTATACTTCCCCGGACACAAGGAACAGCGTCGACGGAATTAGTGACTATCAACTAACGCTCTGCCAAGTTCCTCTTCCTCGTCAACTGTGGAGCGGGGCGCTCTGGCAGGTCGGGTCCTGGCGCAGGAGCAGGAGTCCTGGCTCGTAGTCGGTAGTCCTTGCGTGCGTCGTAGCTGTCCTCGATAGAGAGAGCCGTAGCCTCCCGCTATAGAGGTCTGGTCTTGGTTCCCTTGCAATCTGTGCCCGTTCCAACTGTCCCTTGTATCCCATCCGACACTCGCTTGATGAAGAAAACCACTCCCCTTTAAGTGTATAGGCAGTAATATCATCACCTTTTCGCCCCCCTCTTTCACTTTCATCATAACATGCGCCTTCGAATGCTCGTTCCAAAAGTATCTCGAAATCCAGCCTCAAGTTAATGGAACACCACTCATAACCAATCACCTGATTGTTTGCCTTGATCGTCAGATATACAATTGGTATCCACGCTTCTTAGTCACTAGACGGGTATAAAATATGCGTACACAATAAACGCGCAGCCCAAGTGCACACGGCGCATAGAGTAGCGTAAAGTACATCAATGACCAGCACCGGGATTGGTACAACGTGGGGTAGTGCAGTAAAGTGCGTGTGTGCGTGCGTGCGGTGTAGGAATAAGTATGTGATGAGGTATGCAAACACGCGTGGTGTGCGAGGTATAAGCGTGTGTGCTGTGTCTACTATCTGAGACACGCAAGGATGCTGTTCTAGAAGTCTCTGTCTCTGTGATGAGCTTCAATCAGGTCTTTCCATCGAAAAAAGTAAGAGGTCGACGCACCGATTCCAATCTAAACCCTACGATTCCTCCAACTCGAAATTAAGCGAATCCCGATCCGAGTCCATGACTCTTGCGTACTCGAGAAATAATCTGAGGGATAAGAATAAGAACACGTCAACATCGCGCGCAGTGCACCAACCCACTCACCTATATAAATAAGCTACCATATCCTCCTTCCTCCAAAAACTCAAACTCCACTCCCTCCCTCTCCTCGCAATCTTCTTTGCAAGGTCTTCATGCGCACCATGCCCGCTCGGGTCCCCGCGGAAGAAGAGGAGCGTGTCGTACAGGTCTGAGTAGTCGACTTGGATGGGGACGTAGTGCACCCAGGGGGCGATACGGTGGGTGAACCTTTTTAGATAGGAATTGTTGATTTTGGATTAGATGAGGGAGGAAGAGGGAGGAAAGGAAAACGCCAAGAAAAATTAAAACACGATAAGAAGAAAAAAAGGAAAGGAAACACACCATTCAGGATATACCGTAGACTTGAACACAACCGAATTACTCGTCATGAGCCTCTTGAACCGACTTGACCAGCTGTTTCCATCCATCTGCCAAAACCGTCAGTAAAACTCGACCTGGTCATACTCACACCATACATAATACAAGTAAAACCTTGGCAGCAAAGGCTGCTCATGCAAGTTTCTCCCTCGGTCGCACATGCACTGACAGACATACTAGATGCTGTCAAAGCGACGGACGACAATGGTGAGTAGGCAGACACGCATTTTTATGTGCGAGGTGATATGAGATCTTCTGAGGGGGATCTCGAATGGTATCTCTGAGGATGAGGGAACACTGTAGGACGACAACCAGCTTTTATATCCTGCATATGCTTGATTCTCATCGATTTGGCAGAATTATTGTCGTCACATGAGAGAAATTTCGGAACCTGGGGGAGTGGAATCAAATAATAACGACCATTAAATCATAACCTGCCTGCAGGCATCGACAATTATCTTCTTCGTAACCACAGAACGCTCGCTGGAATAACCAGCCTCTCGTCCCGATCCCTCACTCATTGCTTCATTTGAATCTGCACTTATCCTGCCAGCGCAGCGACAAGTTGAGAAGTTGGCACTCACGTCGATCATTACTACTCGGTCGATATCTCATGTCATTGCTCTCACTCTCACTCGTTTCACCCTTATCTAGTACCTGCAATTCGCCCACGTCACTAGTAGTAGGCCGTCGACTCTACAACTGCTGCGCAGAGATAATCAGATATCTTTCAGAAATTTATACGCATTCTCATTCTTGGCATGTGTTTGGTCGAAGATCCCTGGTATAGTGGTCGTGGTCTTATCCATCACAGCTCACTCTATAGTTATAGACAACACGAAGATATCAAGTTATTCCATGGCAAACCCCGTCCCAACTACATGCGAAAACTCTGACTCGGATACATCATCCTCTTCCTTGGGCTTCAACACGTCTGTCATGAATGCGATCAGCAACAAAGTGTCTGTTGCAAGACTAGGCACGCGGTCTACCATTCAGATAACATTCACAATTATTAATATTGCTCAAGCAGTGCAAAATGTTTCCAAAAACAACCATACTAGACTGTACTGCTTGGCTCCGAACTAGGTATTGCACCATCAACCATGATAACAAAGCTCAAGCAGAAACATGACTCACTATCGCGACGTGTCACTTGGGCTGCCGGATTAATTTAAGCAGGCTAGGGTTGCGTCTTGCAGATCATATTTCCTCCCTAGGGGGCGCAGGTGAGTCATGCGGTTGAATCCTTATTACACAGCGACCTGCTCACACTAGGGTCACAATACAAGTCGGTGCAGCACATGTCTAAATCGCATGTCAGTCCCTCGGTCACACATGCACTGACAGACATAGATGCCGTCAAAGCAACAACAACCGCGAGGAGGGAGAAACACATTTTCTGTGCGAGGTGATATGGGATCTTCTGAAGGGGATCTCGAATGATATGGGGGAACACTGTAGGACGATGATCAGCTTTTATATCCTGCATATGCTCATAGGCACGATTCTTCTCATCAATTTGGCAGAACTGTTGTCACACGGAACAAATTTCGGCAGAACCTGCGGGGGCGTATGTCGAGTGCTGAACGATCCGAGTTGTCGAGCGCCGAAAGATCCGAGATAGTGACGAGGGGAGAATGAGAGTTATGAGCGCATGCCCTATTGGGCGCAGACGTATGATGAGTGATGTCGGCTCACATCCTACAAAATAGTTTCCATCTTTTTGTCAATATTCATGTAACCAAGGTACTCACCTTATAAGCAGCGTCTGTAGTGTACGAGCATCTCAGTTCTTCTGGAGAAACTGAGATGTGAGTAAACATTTGTACCCGGCACCTACCATGTCTAACGCCTTGTAGTTACCTTCTGTTATAGGTACATAGAATTGTTAATAAGAGTTCTTCTGGAGAAACTGAGATTTACCTTCTGTTATAGCATCCGCACGTCTCCCGCTCGAATCTTAACTCTACAGGTTATGAGCCCTGCCCCGACCATGGACTCTGCGCTCCCCGGTACCAACTTTAACCTCTTTAACGTTCCGAAGCTTGCCGAGGACGGCTCGAACTGGATAACCTATAAGGAACGAACATTAACAGCCATAGGTGCCCGAGGTTTGATGCGCTATACCGATGGTCACGCGAGCGAGCCAATCCCATTCAACGTTGACCCTACAACGAAGGCTGTTACAAAGCCGGATGGGACAACGCCCTTGCAGACAGAGAGCGAGGAGTTAGACAAAAAGACCGACGAATACCAGCAAAAGAACTCACTGGTAAAGCAACAAATATTCTCCACGATTACTGATCGCCTGTTGTTGCGGGTCCAAAAGCTGAGAGCTGCGTCCGATATCTGGGATGAGATATGTCAAATTCACGAAGGAAAGACGGAGCTAGTCCAGATAGACTTACGACGACGTATGCAGGAGACACGCTGCGAGGAGGGAGGTGATGTAAAGGGCCATTTCGCCGAGCTGTTGAGGCTCCGAGAGTCGCTGGCTGGTATGGGCGTCATACTAGTCGACACGGACTTCCATGCTATCATCCTGGGATCCCTTCCTGAGTCCTATCGACCTCTACTATCCTCGATTAGTGCTGCTGCCAAAATCACAAAGACCCCACTCACCTCCTACGAGCTCATTAGCATTATCACCGAGGAGTATGAGCACCGGCAGCTTACCGAGCATCGCCCCAACAAACAAAGGAAAGATGCCGCATTCTCGGCAGCCAAGCCACAGCACTCATGACCCAAAGCCTCGGAAAGCGCGAGCGACAAGAACCAGGAAATCACCTGCTTCAACTGCAACAGGAAGGGTCACTATAAAAGTGATTGCTGGCGTCCAGGAGGAGACAAAGAGGGACAGGGTCCATGGCAGAGAAGAGGCAAAAATGACCGTTCGCAGAAGCAAACGGCCAACACTGCGTCGCAACCGGACCCCCCGAAAGATGACTATGTGTTTGCAACGTCAGATCTAGCAAACATTGCAGAGGGTCTCAATGTACCTATGGAGCGCCGTGGAGCCATAATGGACTCCGGCGCAATGTCTCACTTCTGCCCCGATCGTTCACGATTCGAGGACTTCGAGTCTATAGCCCCGCAGGACATACATACGGCTGATGGGTCCAAAGTTAGTGCGATAGGACGAGGTAACGTCAAAATAGACTTACCTCTGGGTACCAAACGTACCAGTGTCACCCTCCATAACGCGCTCTATGCACCCAAGATGGCCTTTATGCTCGTGTCCACGAATTGTATAACGGCCGCAGGCCTCGCTGTCCATTTTGAAGGACGCATGTGTTGCATCTTCTCCGCAGGACCAAAAAGAATGCTGATTGCCGAGATACCACAAGTCGATGGACTCTACACCATCACCACACACCCTAAGCACCATGCAAACGTTGCAAAAGGAAAACTCACCATATCCCAAGCCCATCGCATTCTCAGTCATATCTCCCAATCCGCTGTGAAGCAGATGGCCGAAGCAAAGCTGGTGGAGGGCATGGAGGTGGACACGTCAACGGTGCCAGAGTTCTGCAATGTCTGCATGAAGGCCAAGGCCACATGTCAGCCGTTTCCCGATGAGGCAAAGAACCGCGCACGTACCTATGCGGAATTAGTCCACACAGATGTGTGGGGTCCAGCTCAAACGGCAAGCATCAGCGGGTGTACCTACTACGTCTCCTTCACGGATGACTTCTCCCGCGAAACGAAGGTCAGATTCTTAAAAGCAAAGAGTGAGGCACTTACAGCGTTCAAACAATACGAGGCCAACGTCACGCGACAGCGCCCAGACACGACCATTCGAACACTCCGTTCTGATCGAGGGGGAGAGTACCTGTCAGCAGAGTTTGATAAGTACCTGCAGGACCAGGGGATAGAACGGCAGCTTACCGTCCATGACTCCCCACAGCAAAACGGTGTCGCGGAATGCCTGAACCGAACCTTAGTGTCCCATGCCCGTGCAATGCTTCTGGCGCATGATCTACTGAAATACCTGTGGGCCGAAGCGGTCAACTATGCAGTCTGGCTGAAGAACCGCGTACCTTCCAGAGCCGTACCAGGCCACACTCCATACGACCTCGTTCACGGCTCTAAGCCGAACCTGGCCTGTGCCCATGAATTTGGGACCAAGGTGTTCGTACACCTGCAGGATACCGGAAAACTGGAGGCGAAGGCGGCAGAGGCAGTATTCGTGGGGGTCGACGAGCAGAGCAAGGGTTTCCGCATCTATTGGGCGGAGAAGAGGAGGGTGTCTGTGGAAAGGAACGTTAGCTTCGTTCCAGGAGCAATGGTTGTTGAAGTTCCGGACGAGGGGGAGTCCAGCAACACATCCAGCAAGATAACCGTCCAGAACACCAGCAACGACGCACCTTCCACCAAGCCTGACCCAACCGGACAGGTAACACCGCTCACCTCCCAATCTCACCCAACTGAACAGGTAACACCGCTCACCCAGCCGGTTCCAGAATGCCAGACGCGCATGAGACCACCCATTGGCTACTATGCCACCCTCCATCATGGAGAGAAGGCGTCCATTGCCCTCCACAGTGTCCTGGAGGAAGAAGAATCAGATCTGGTAGACGAAGAGATACCTTACCTTGCGATGGCGGCAGCAGAGAAAGAGCCGACGCTGCAACAAGCGCTAAACGGACCGGACGGAGTAGAGTGGCAGGAAGCTATAGACTATGAGATTAGTCAGCTCGAGAAGCTTGGAACATGGGAAATAATGAACGCACGTTGTGGCGTCAACGTCATACTGTGCCATTTCGTTCTGGCAACGAAACACGGACCGGACGGACAGAAGCTCAAGCTCTGCGCGCGCCTCGTGGCAAATGGACAACATCAGCAACACGGGATCGACTACTTCGACACCTTTGCACCCACCTCCAACATGTCCACCATTCAGACCGTTCTAGCTATGGCAGCCCAACGCAACTGGGAGATACATCAGGTAGATATCAAGAGCGCATATTTGTACGCTGACCTTAAAGAAGAGGTCTACATGTGCACGCCACCTGGGTACTTGAAGGCAGGAGACAAGGGCAAGATCTTGAAGCTGCGGAGGAGTTTACCGGGCCTGAAGCAGGCGGGATATGAGTGGGCGGAAGAGCTGGCAGGAGTATTCCTCAAGATTGGGTTTACCCATTCGCAAGTGGACCAGGCCGTGTTCTACAAGCGCTCCAGTGACGAGCACACTGTCATCACCGTCTCCGTAGATGATATGGCCGTCACCTCACGAAACGTCCGCGACATAACGCATTTCAAAGGTCAGCTGCGCGAACACTTCGAGATAACTGACTTAGGTGAGCTCGTGTGGCTCCTTGGTCTGAAGGTTATCCGAGACCGCAACGCACACACCTTGACGCTCTCGCAAAAGGCCTACGTCCAAACCATCCTCGACCGTTCCACCTCAATGATGCGAAGCCCGCACAGACACCCATGGACCCCGGTACCCAACTCTCCATAGACCAATCCCCGTCGACTCTACCAGAACACGCTGACATGTGTGACGTCCCGTACCAGCGAGCCGTAGGATCTCTCATGTACGCTGCCACGAGCACGAGACCCGATATCGCCTTCTCCATAGCCACGCTATCGCAGTTCATGCGAAACCCAGGGAGAGCACACTGGGAGGCCAGTAAGCACGTTATGCGCTATCTCAAGGCCACAGACGACTTTGGACTTACATTTGGGACCACGGAAGGAGGGCTGGAGGCGTATGTGGACACCAATTGGGCGTCACAACCCCACCGGCATTCGATGTCAGGGTACGTCGTGCTACTAAACGGTGGCCCAATTGCCTGGAGCGCCTGAAAACAATCACTTATCACGTTATCGACTGCCGAGGCCGAATACATAGCACTTACCACCATTGCCCGGGAGATCCTCTACCTCCAACTCCTTATCCATGAACTCTACGACGTCCCCATCACCTCCACGCCCGTATATTGCGATAATCAAGCAGCCATAGCTCTCGCATCCAACAACAAGTTCCAATTGCGTACTAAGCACATCGACCTTCGATATCACTTCATTCGTGCGCACGTGAAGAAAGGCACGTTCAACCTTATATATTGTCCCTCGGAGGACAACCTGGCCGATGCGTTTACCAAGCCCCTGGTGCGGCCGCACATTCAGAAGCTACGTGCTCGAATGAACCTGGCATCCGCTCGAGGGGGAGTGTCGAGTGCCGAACGATCCGAGTTGTCGAGCGCCGAAAGATCCGAGATAGTGACGAGGGGAGAATGAGAGTTATGAGCGCATGCCCTATTGGGCGCAGACGTATGATGAGTGATGTCGGCTCACATCCTACAAAATAGTTTCCATCTTTTTGTCAATATTCATGTAACCAAGGTACTCACCTTATAAGCAGCGTCTGTAGTGTACGAGCATCTCAGTTCTTCTGGAGAAACTGAGATGTGAGTAAACATTTGTACCCGGCACCTACCATGTCTAACGCCTTGTAGTTACCTTCTGTTATAGGTACATAGAATTGTTAATAAGAGTTCTTCTGGAGAAACTGAGATTTACCTTCTGTTATAGCATCCGCACGTCTCCCGCTCGAATCTTAACTCTACAGCGTATTCAATTAACAACGACCATTAAATCATAACCTGCCTGTAGGCATCGACAATTCTCTTCTTCATAATCACAGAACCCTCGCTCGAACCACCGGTTTCGTCCTAACACCTCATCCTTCGCTTCATCATTTGGACCTGCACTGACCCTGTCAGTGCAACGACAAAGTCAAGAAGTTAGCATCATTCTCGCCGATACTTCCGATATGTACTCGGTTGATATCATGATCTCCCGTCATTTTTCAGCTACTGGTTGTTCCCTTATATGTAGCACCTGGAATTAGTGATGCATCGGGCCTGGCTTGGCCTGAAAGCCCTGGCTTGGGCCTGGCTTTAGAGGGCTTGGGCCTGGAAAAAACTCAGGCCAGGCCCTTCTGGAGGGCTTGGGCCTGGCTTGGGCTTGGCCTGGGCCTGAGCCAGGGCCTCAGGTGTAAAATGGAGTCCTCATGTGTACCTGTGTGCGCTAGAGTAAGAAGTTAGTAGTAGCATTAGAATTTAATAGTGAAATGATTTGCGTGCTTACCTGTGTGCATGCTTAATGAATGCGTCGAATGAGCGTCATCTGTGAAGGATGGCTCACTGGCTCAATGAAGGCGCTTGGCTATGAAAATCAGACAGTGAGCATACCAGCACAAAGATTGATAGTACTTACCCTTGGATACTGATTTGTTGCTAGTTAACTCAGGTGTTGCGCTATTATTGGAATCGAGAAGTCGAGAAGAAGGTATAATTGTTTGTTTAGAACAGACTGTGATGGCAGCAATTGCGTCATCATCAGAAACGACTGTGAGAGTCATCCTCGGGCTGGGTATGTTGTTCAGCCGACTTCTTCCAGCAGATGCGGTTGTTGCAAAGTTTATGTAATCTAAGTATTGTACAGTACATTTCGGAACTTTCCTTCACTATGTAGAAGCCCTGGCCTGAGCCCTAGGCCATGGCCTATGAGACACCCAGGCCAGGCCCAAGCCCTCATGAGGCCCATCAAGTAGGCCTGGCTTGGGCCTGGCCTATGGGGGCCTATGGGCCAGGGCCTGAGGGCCTGAGGCCAGGCCCGGCACATCACTACCTGGAATTCACCTGCGCCATTTGTATCCCAGTGACCCAGCAACTGCTGCGCAGAGACAATGAGGTATCTTTTGAAAATTGGTACTCATTCTTATTTTTGGCATGCACTTGATCAAAGATTCCTGGTATAGTGGTCATAGCCACAGCCATCACAGCTCGCTCTATAGTTTTAGACAATCACGACAATATCAAGTTATCCGATGGCAAACCCCAATGGCCCTATACTTCCTCGGAGACAAGGAACAGCGTTGATGAAATCAATGACCATCAACCAACGCTGTTCCAAGTTCCTCTTTCTTGTCAACCGCACTTGTACTCTATCCAACACTGACTCGATGAAGAGAGACGCTACCACTCTCGAGCTCGCCGGCACTACTATTTGATGGAAAAGTACCGGGCAGGAAGTGATATTAATTAAATACTCTTTATCTTTACCCCCTTTTTTCACTTTCATTATAATGTGCGTTCCCGTATGACCTTGTGTGGGCCGACTAAGTATTTGATGTATGTCAACCCGTCTGTCACGTGACAATGTAGCATCTCGCGCGATTGTTGGCTCCATCAAGAGATAGATCCACTTCAAGGCCAACGTTGGAACGGGCACAGACTGCAAGGGAACCCAGGCCAGACCTCTATGGCGGGAGGCTACGGCTCTGTCTATCGAGGACAGACTACGACATGCGCGACTACAATCCAGGACTCCTGCCACCGCGCCAGGACCCCTGCCACTCCCGTCATGTTCTGCCAGAGCGCCCCAACGTTAGACGAACAGATTCAAGCTGTGCAATGCATTCCATCTTCGTACAACCTCCCAATATTAACCATCAACAGCAATAGAGGCTTGTTTCGACAGCCTCTTGAACTCAAGCTGGTTAGTGGATCGTAAGCAAGACTAGGCACGGATGATCATTTTTCGAGCAGTACAATTTTTAACCGTACTGATTGGCTACGAACTGGGCATTGCACTATCAACCATAATATCACACCGAAAGCAGAAACATGACTCACTGTCGCGACGTGCCACTCGGGCTGCCAGCTCAATTTTTCCCGCAGACCAACCTTCCTTGCTAAGGGGCGCAGGTGAGTCATGTGGTTGAATCCCTGCCACACAGCGTCCTGGTCATACTCACACCATTAATAATACAAGAAAAACCTAGGCAGCAAATGCTGCCTATGCAAGTTTCTCCCTCGGTCGCACATGCACTGACAGACATACTAGATGCTGTCAAAGCAACAACAACGGCGAGTAGTAAGAAGCGCATTTTATGTGCGAGATGATGAGATCTTCTGAGAGGAACTTCCTCTGAGGATGGGGGAACACTGTAAGACGACGACCAGCTTTTATATCCTTGATTCTCATCGATTTTGCAGAATTATTGTCGTCACATGGGAGAAATTTCAACAATTAACCATAGAACGCTCGCTGGAATCACCGGCCTTTCGTCCCGATCCCTCAGTCATTGCGATATGCACTCGGTCGATACCTCATGTCATTTCTCTCACCCTCACTCATTGTTCCCTTACTATCTAGTACCTGTAATTCGCCCACGTCACTAGTAGGCCAGTGACTCTACAACTACTGTGTAGAGATAATGAGCTATCTTTTGGAAATTCTCATTGTTGGCATGCGCTTGGTCGAAGATCTCTGGTATAGTGGTCACGGACATAGCCATCACAGCTCGCTCTACAGTTTTAAACAGCACGAGTTATTCAAGTTGCTCGCTCTATAGTTTTACTAGACAATCACGACGATATCAAGTTATCCCATGGCAAACCTCGATGGCCCTATACTTCGGGCCTCGGAGACAAGAAACAACGTTGATGAAATCAACGACCATCAACCAACGTCGTTCCAAGTTCATCTTTCAATTGTCAACCGTCACTTGTACTCCATCCAACACTGACTCGATGAAAAGAGACGCTACCGCTCTCGAGCTCGCCGGCACTACCATTTGATGGAAATTACCGGGCAGGAAGTGATATTAATTAAATTAATACTCTTCATCTTTATTCACTTTCATCCTAACGTGCGTTCCTGTATGACCTTGTGTGGGCTTCGACTTATTTGATGTAGCAGAAAACGACCCGTCTGTCACGTGACGATGTAGCATCTCGCGATTGTTGGCTCCATCAAGAGATACTACTAGATCCATGAGCTAGTCTTCAAGACCAACGTTAGACGATCAGATTCAAGCTGTGTGCAATGCATTCCATCTTCGTACGACCTCCCAATATTAACCATAGAGGCTTGTTTCGACAGCCTCTTGAACTCAAGCTTAGTACTAGTGGACCGTGAGCAAGACTAGGCACGAATGATCATTTTTCGAGCAGTACAATTTTAAACTGTACTGACTTGCTACGAACTGGGTGTTGCACTATCAACCATGATATCATAGCGGAGAAAACAGAAACATGACTCACTGTCGCGACGTGCCACTCGGGCTGCCGGCTCAAATTTTCCCGCAGAACAATCTTCCTTGCTAAGGGGCGCAGGTGAGTCATGTGGTTGAATCCCTGCCACACAGCGACCTGGTCATACTCACACCATACATAATACAAGTAAAACCTTGGCAGCAAAGGCTGCTCATGCAAGTTTCTCCCTCGGTCGCACATGCACTGACAGACATACTAGATGCTGTCAAAGCGACGACAACGGCGAGTAGGGAGACACGCATTTTTATGTGCGAGGTGATATGTGATCTTCTGAGGGGGATCTCGAATGGTATCTCTGAGGATGAGGGAACACTGTAGGACGACGACCAGCTTTTATATCCTGCATATGCTTGATTCTCATCGATTTGGCAGAATTATTGTCGTCACATGAGAGAAATTTCGGAACCTGGGGTAGCGGAATCAAATAATAACGACCATTAAATCATAACCTGCCTGCAGACATCGACAATTATCTTCTTCGTGACCACATAATGCTCGCTGGAATCACCGGCCTCTCGTCCCGATCCCTTACTCATTGCTTCATTTGAACATGCACTGAACCTACCAGCGCAGCGACAACGTTGAACTCATATCAATGATATGTCCTCGGTCGTCATTTCTCTCTTCTCTCACTCGAAATTGTTCCCTTATCTAGTACCTGTAATTCGCCCACGTCACGAGTAGGCCAGTGACTCTACAACTGCTGTGCAGAGATAATGAGGTATCTTTTGGAAATTCTCATTGTTGGCATGCGCTTGGTCGAAGATCCCTGGAATAGTGGTCATAGTCATAGCCATCACAGCTCGCTCTACGGTTTTAGACAACCACGACGATATCAAGTTATTCTCGATGAAGAAAACCACTCCCCTTTAAATGTCAAGCACCACAACAGGCAGTAATATTAATATTAATATTAATCTTCTTTTTCACCTTTTTCACTTTCATCATAACGGACACCTCCGTATGACCTCGAGTGGGCTTTCACTATCCGGTGATAACACGTCTGTCACGAATCACGAAGTGGCGTCTCCTTGACTACATCACACATATCGAGAGAGATCCACGAGCTAGCCTTCGAAGTCAATGTTAAGAAGCCATCACCTCCGAATATTAATGACCGCTCGTTCCAAAGTATCTCGAAAACCAGCTTCAAGTTAATAAAACACCAGATAGCTTAGTCATAACCAACAACCCGATTCTTGTTCTTGATCAGATATACAATTGGTATCCACGCTTCTCAGTCACTAGACGGGTATAAAATATGCGTACACAATAAACGCGCAGCCCAAGTGCACGCGGCGCATAGAGTAGCGTAAAGTACATCAATGACCAGCACCGGGATTGGTACAACGTGGGGGAGTGCAGTAATGAGCGTGTGTGCGTGCGGTGTAGGAATAAGTACGTGATGAGGTATGCAAACACGCGTGGTGTGCGAGGTATAAGCGTGTGCTGTGTCTACTATCTGAGACACGCAAGGATGCTGTTCTAGAAGTCTCTGTCTCTGTGACCAGCTTCAATTGGGTCGTTCCATCGAAAAAGCAAGAGGTCGACGCACCGATTCCAATCTAAACCCTACGATTCCTCCAACTCGAAATTAAGCGAATCCCGATCCGAGTCCATGACTCTTGCGTACTCGAGAAATAATCTGAGGGATAAGAATAAGAATACGAACACGTCAACATCGCGCGCGAGATGGAGTGCCCTTTGCGCGCACCCACTTACCTATATAAATAAGCCACCATATCCTCCTTCCTCCAAAAACTCAAACTCCACTCCCTCCCGCGCCTTGCAATCTTCTTTGCAAGGTCTTCATGCGCACCATGCCCGCTCGGGTCCCCGCGGAAGAAGAGGAGCGCGTCGTACAGGTCCGAGTAGTCGACTTGGATGGGGACGTAGTGCACCCATGGGGCGATACGGTGGGTGAACCTTTTTAGGTAGGAATTGTTGATTTTGGATTAGATGAGGGAGGAAGAGGGAGGAAAGGAAAACGCCGAGAAAAATTAAAACACGATAAGAAAGAAAAAAAAGGAAAGGAAACGCACCATTCAGGATATACCGTAGACTTGAACACAACCGAATTACTCGTCATGAGCCTCTTGAACCGACTCGACCAGCCATTCCCATCCACCTGCCAAAACCGTCAGTAAACTAACGCCTAGCAGTGCAATGAACAAATAAGACAAGACTTACATCAAGGACATACTTGTACTTCACAGCCTCCCTAAAGCCCATCCTCCGCCGCCACTCCCACCTTTCCTCCACCTCCTTACACACCTCGTCCTCACACTGACCCGGTTGACCAGCGAACGCTACATCCATCATCGCAGGGTTCACGATTGATTTTTTAAAGGTCTGCGTTATGGCACCGTCAGGGGATGAAGGATCGGTGACGAGGGCGTCTATGGTTTTTGGCTGCGCGGTGGAACGCTTCTCAAGGCCAGAGGAAGGAGGCGAAGAAGAAACAAGATCCATCAAGCGTCCCCTCTGCGAATCCTTCCAAGGCTTCTCCTTCCCATGATGAATCCCCGTATTCAGCCCCCTCCAAAGTAACCTCTCCTCATCCTTCTCCATCCACGCTTCTTCCAGGTCCCCTTCTTCCACACCCTCGACGTCATCTACCCAACTCAACATGATCGGGACCCTGATATCAGAATGCAATGGGCTACTGCAATAGCTGAACTGTGGGATTGGGAAGGGGTACGCGACGGGGCCGGGGCCATGGCTCAGGAACTGGCCGTGCTGGGCGAGATGGGAAGGATGGGCGCATGGGTCCATGGCGAGGAGGTGGTCGTGGATGAATGTTCTGGGTTTTGGTGTGTGTGGGGGTGGGGAGGGGGGTGGATTGCGTGCGATGCTGTTCAAGGGGCAGGCGTGCATCCAGCCACGGATGTATGGGGGTGGGTCCTGAGTTTGGAAGTCGAGTGCTGTTCGGGTGCGTGTGAGAATCGGATATGGTAGGTTGGTAGGGAGGGAGCAACGTACATTTCCCCTTTTCCCCAGCCTCGACAACCTTTCTCCTCATGTCATGGGTGAGAAAGACATTTGGGTTGTCATGGGGGCTGAACACAGCTCTAAACAACGGCAACTCGTCTTCGACCTCCTTGATCAAGTCTAGGAGCTGATTGGCGGCTACTAATAAGTTTTTGCGAGTGTCTTCGTCTGCGGGGAGTGACTCGTTTCCGAAGTGGACAGGACCTGAGGGTGTTGACTTGGCGATGGTGTAGCTGTGGTGGTGACTTTCGTGAGCGAGCTGGATTTCTTGGAGACGTGCAGGGTTTATACCCCAGAAAGGAGCGAGGTCGGTGTTGATCTGGTCGTACTCGTCTGGGAGCTGGACGTTGTGCTTTTGGACGTATGCCCACCTGTTGGGGTTTAGAGGAGGGTCTGAAAGGACGCGAGTAACGTACCATCTATCGAAGCCGGGTGGAGGTGCTCTCGAGTATCTGAGGTGGTACTCACGAACTGCTTCAGGAAGCGTTTTACTAGCGCGTGTGAGTTTTGCATTCCATTCTTTTTCTGCGTGTTCGATGAGGTCTAGGATGGGGTGCCTACCACCTGGGTGTACTTGGAGGAGACCGTCTGGACGGAAAGTGTGGGAGGGGCGTTGTGGTGGTGGTTCGGGGTATAGGGTATCAGAGTCTAGATCCCATGGTGATCCTGCAGGTGCAGTGGGAGGGCGGTGTGCTTGATATACTCGAGGGAGGTATACACTAAAATTTGTAGGAAGGTTAGTGCTAACCACTGAATGACTTGGTGTTAGAGTGAATACTACGAAACTGGAAGCAAAGATGACCAGAAATACATAAGCTCTGAGTGATCTGCGAGTTATTCGGAATGGGGACATTGAGGACCATTAAAACGCACTCATGTTGCATGTCCTTTAAGAACTCGGAACATTCGGAACTTAATCAATTCATCCTAGCGTCCCCGTCAGGGTGATAAGCAGGCTTCACTTCAAATTAACTCGGATACTATAGCAGTCTAGGCACTGCAGCTTCTTATAACGCCGCCGCCATCACACGCGCGCCCGGTCACCGACAATGTCGTAATTCGACTGGACACGGGAAAGGGAAAGGGAAAAAAAAAAGTTGACATGATCGATCGTAGCGCAAGACGACAGTTGACAAACAGTTGACCTGCAGGGTCAAGGTACGCCATTAAAAACCCTTCAAATCTTACGAAGAAGTTAAAACTTCCTCGTAGTGAGGCAGGTACAGTGGGTACGTACTCCGTAATTGTCGTGGTCGCAAAAGAAGCTTCTCACCACCATGCGAGCGCATCCGAGTTTGTACCGACCAGAGACTTGAGTTGAACATATATAACAACTTCGGAGGATGAGTTACTTTACCTTTGGCACCATATGTCTCGCTGAGATCTTGTCCTAGCTTCGTACATGCTTGAATCGAGGAATCAATTCTCTTCCGAGTCTTCAGTGCAACAGCTGTCCATGGGTGACATGTGAGGCCTGACACTCTTATTTGACTGGGTCTCAGGCCGGAGACCCAGTCAAATAAGAGTCTGCGATCGCGACAGATGCGGCTGCAGGCGTGTTCAGATTCATAAATATATGTTCGCATCGCCGATGTGTCCATATGCCATGATCATATACATAGAACCTTTCTGACCAGCACGGTCTTTCAACTATATAGTCCCCGGTCCATTCCGTGCGCACCTTCAACTTGGAACTACCCCTTCCACTCTAATTGTTCAACTAGCAACTCATCGTTATCACTGAATATGACGGCCAGATAGTTCAATATTTGGCCTCTATTGCTATGACCAGGGCTGGCACTAGTATTACTCAATCATTAATCTGCGACCTGAATCTGAGTCGCACAGTTTACACGACATCAGACACACACACCAAACTAAAAAAAGTCGACTTGGTCGACGCAAGTCGAAATCTGTTCTGATCAAGCCATATCTGGTATAGCTCAGCTCGACGATGCTCGGTTTACGGAGATATCTTAGACTGTTACATCAATGGCGTTTCCCCGCATCGCCATCGCCGTAAGCTCACCGTAAGTTCCAAACTTCTATCTGAGAAGCAAAGAATCTTTTGTTGATAGCAGACCATACCTGACTCGGGATTCCAGGTATCAATATCCAATTGCAATGTACGTAGGTGCGATCACGCTGATAACGAAGAATAACGGACTCCTCATACCCTGAGCGTGTAGCACCATCTTGATCACCGTTGGGGATCAAATCTCCTGACCTCTTCGATGTCTCGTAAGACATACATATAGGCGGGCAGCGAGTCTGAACAGATCGTTATCGTCTCATATGCTGAAGTCTTGCTAAGAACATAACAATAGAAACATTCATACAACAAGGAAGACATGAAAATGATAAAGTCAATGAACAAGAAGTAGCTCACGGCAAGTATTTCTTCTCCAGAGTCACAGCCTGTTTAATGTCCTGAGTATGAACAAAAAGCGGGTTTGAATGATGTCGTTATTGGCGGGCGCCAGAAAGAAAAGGAGAAAAAGTCCATGGAGCGCATATAATCAATGAACATCTGATAAAAGTGACACAAGCCGGCAACAAAGACGAAGAGAAATCCTGTCTGCATGATACTTTCAGCAAGAAAAAACATCAGGCAGAAAGTAATCCTCTTCATCAAACGAGCGACAGTTAGACACATTGGCGAGGAGGAGCGTAGACACCACCAATGAACTGTCCTCGTCTTCATGTCCTGGTACGGCAGGACAACGGGGGAAGAGTGATGATTATCATGTGGTGTCTAAAAGAAAATCTCAGTGGGTTTTGACCGAGCCCATCAGAGGTTCTACTACATATCAACGAGAAGGAGCTCACCGCGCAGTTCCTTCATTATTATTATTCCAGAGCGGGCTATTCGAAAAAAGAAAAAAAGTGAGCGAAGAGAATCGCTTCCAAATTCCAAAGAAAGGATCTGGAGATAGAATATTCCCTTCTTGATGATCGTGAGGAGCGTTCCAGCCTGCGATGGGTCGTTTGTATTAACTGTACAGTTCTCGGTCCATTCCGGTCAACCTCGCGCGCTGACCAAGCCTTTGCACTCGAAGGTCTCCTACCACCGCCGAACGTTTGCTATCTTTGGGTGGTGGGTGCTATTTCATGTCCATGAACCAGCCATCGCTTACTCGATGATCCACAATCTCAAGATCCTCCATACATAAATCCGAGTCTTTCATACGACACACGCAGCAAGCCGCCCCGTCATGATCACGAAGTTTTTGATAATCGATTATGTTATAAACCACCCTGCAGCTGGAATCCATAGGCTTGAATCTTTACCCGTTGTATGTGCAACATTCTACTAGCTCTGAGGCTTGCATATAGAACGAGTAAAGAAACAGAATTCCTATCATGATGTATACTTTCTTCAAACGAGACAGCACCGAGCGGAGAATCAAAACAATTCTCTTCATTACTATCAACGCAAGGAATACCGTATCGGGAAGAACGTTCCTTGATGAAACAAAGGCTTCAAAGAAGGTTATCATGGGGCACAGGGCCCCGGGGCACGCAGGCTTGGCGCTCAGCGACCCCATTCGTCTCTGATAATAGTATACCAGTGGCTGCCGCAGGTCAAAACCACCGTATTGACCCCACACGGACAGGGTCGAATGGGATTTTACAGAACATATGCTGCTTTTGCCATGCGGTAAATCACGCCCGCGAGAACGGCAAGAATACGGTTATGACCGTGACTCCTGACTTAGGAAGCGGTCGGAGGTTGTGCCACGTAAATACTGATAAGAAAGAATATGATTTTTTTTAACTACAAGCAAGCGCATGGTCATGATGGCCCCCTGGGTATGTCAAGCTGTTCAGGCACTCCAGGGGAGTCACGAGAAAAGACATGCCAGGAACTTGGAGTGAATGCTGGAGGAAGTGGTCATTGGTGTTGATGAACAAACCATGATGCTGCTTTTGATTCTTGAAGCTTCGATGTCACTGGCCAATCATGATGCACTCGTTGAATTTCACATCCTTCACCTCCTCGCTCCATGGCAGTGCCCAGTTCACGATCTTGCGGGCTCGTTATGTTTCCTCGATCTTCACACAGCAGCAATATTCTATGTGCGCTGTCTCCCTCTGATTAGGGTCTGGCTAAAATCTCGTTTCCGCAGTGAATGATGTCAATCTAGCCTGTCGTCCACCAGAGTTTTAATGCCGAAGTTCGAGACACTGGCATGGCAAAAGTATTGGAAAGGCGTACAAAGAACGAGCGTGTTGAGTTTTCAGTTATGTCTAACAGAACCATAGTTAAAAATAAGTTACGGGTCCGTGTTATCCCACAGTTCTAGATGATCCACACAAGACGCTGTTTGGATCCGTTGAGCAAAGACCGTCCTCGGGGCAACCGGCAGGTTTTCAATCACATCCCTCGATCCGTTCGCTGCTCGTAGATTGAATAGGATGCGCGAGGCGAGAACACTGCGCATGACTGTCTGTGGGCTTTTCTGATTCAGCATCATATATGAAATCAGCTCTGATGGGGTTTACCCTGGCCCATAGAAACCGCGAACAAATGATAACTGGGCGACCTAGTCAAAAACTTATCTCGAGGCTGAAGGCAAGCTACTCACAGGATGCATAAGCATGGCGACCCAGTTCAACATCGAAAACACTGCAAATGAATACTGTGATCTTGACAAGAATCTGTAAAAGACTCACGAGTAATGCACAACATGTAAAATACACCATCCCGATATATAGTAGTAACCAACTGACCATTCTCCGTTCGGTGAAGTTTGAAGCGTTTGTAGAGTGTCAGGAACATTAACACTAGCAGAGGGTCGTGAGCGCTAAGCAGAATCATAGAGACGCTACGTACCAAGCTGAAAGATTGTGTGCAAACCATAAATGATGCTTTGTTGTCCTTCCCATGCGCCACACCGAGGATCTGGAATATGGAGTGAGCAGAAGGCAAATATGGAAAGGAAATACAGTCTGACTTCCGGATTGATTCGCGACAATAATTATAACTGTTAGCATAGCTGCCATTGTGGCCTAAAATGATGTGTGATCTTTGAGCAACAAGAAAATGGCCAGGACGAAGAACCAAGGTCACCATGCCAAATGATGATATTGCGATCAGAATCCTCTTTTCGCCACCACAAAACACATATGTCCTTGCCACAAGCAGCACTGGAAAAGAAGTTATAAGGGTAAAGCGACTTGACTTAGGGCTGATACTGACCGTCAGCAGCAGCAGAACCTAAGGTGGTGATGGCTAGCAAAAAACATTGAGCGTCCAGAGCTTTGAAGTGAGGTTATTGAATACGCAACTGCCATCTACGACAATGAACATTCCAGGATTAGGCTGAAATATTGTTAGGTACTTAAATTCTGTCACAGAAACTCAAGCTTACAATTCCTCTTTGAAGTGACTGGACGTTGTCTATCGCAGGGACTTGTCAATAAAGAGTGAGAAGTAGACGGACGATCCTGAGCACTCACAATATAGGTACATAGCAACACTTGCAATCGGCAGATAGCGAGAAATGACAAAGGCTATCCTCATGATCTCCCATTTTCTCCCCCATGTCCAGCGAACCTGATATTATGTTAGTGTTTTCATGTGGCTGTCGAACAGCACCAACCTCCGAGTCGAAAGTAATGCAGAAGTCGAACAGCTGGAAAAGAATTTGGTCATTGTTCGACCATGTTATTCGTTGCTCCATACCAAAACCACTGTCGACACAACTGTCATAGAAATTCAGTTGTGCGGGACAATCCAACAACCCAACGAGCATAGACTACCTTCGATATACTGAATTCGAATAAGAAAATAAAGGATTGCAAGTGAAATAGGGTACGCACTGCCATAGTTTGACGTCCATTGAGATCCGCACACTGACCCATCTTGAACGAACGAACTTGAAACAATGACCGTCTTCCTTTTATGTTGTCCGCTGAAGATAGTAGAGCTATGTGAGCGAGTATCGTATAGGCACATACTCCATCAGATGTACTGACAGGCTTACTATACTTACCTCATATGCAGCCTGAGTATATGGTAATTTCATCATCATCAAACGTTCCCAACTTGGCAGAATGACATCTGTACCCCTGAGCTCATTGTCCTCAGAACCGCTGTGGTTGATAACGAGAACGGGGGTAATCAGGGTTGATGAACCCCGCTTTTCCAGAGACTTCAGAGCCTGTGATCCACATCGATTCAACACAGAGCCACGTAAGTCCATATACTAATCAGTAAGATGGTTGGCACAGCGGGCCCGACAAAGAAATAGAGAAAGTTGGAGCAGTACAGCCTCATTGAAAGCCTGTCTCTCACGTGGCCTGGATCACGATTTTGAAACCTTATGAAAGAACGGCAAAAATGGGTAAAATAATTTCGAATGTTCGTCGTGATCAGTGTGTTACGCGTAAGGCAGTTGCTGCTGACAGGCGAGGGAACAAATGAATCATTGGAAACGAGCGACTAGATAACTTGCGCCTGGTAAGTACGGTCGTCAATACAAAATCACATGCATGCACAATTTTCACACACCTCAATATTATTATTGTCTCATGTGGTCAGTGCCGTTGAACAATGTTGATGAGCAACGATCCTGCAGGAGATGCGGGCAATCAGAAAAGCGATGCAGTTCTTTACGTTGATCATTACGTCGGAATGAGGAGTGCCTCGTAACTCAAGAACGTAATGACAAAACGCTCGAAAACCTCGTCAGCTGTAAATTTGCCACGGACTACCCAGCAGGTAAGTTGGAGTTTCGAAACAAGCCTGGCACGATCGATCAAAATATGAAAGCAATGAACATCAACAATACAAAGCACAAACGATCTAAACAATACGAACATGGTATCTCCAACTCGATCCATGTGTCCAATGCAATGGCATTGAAGACAGCCACTGTCGATATTGCAGAATGCGCGTGCATGAGTGGGATCGAGCCGTAGAGAGAAGTTGACGAGTCTGAGAGATATTTAAAGACGTCTGCGTAGTAAAGACGAAAGAGGTTTGTGTATCTTATGGTAGAACCTGTTGCGCTTGGGAGGGAGAGGTACGCGGCGGTTTGGGATCCTGTAGTAGATGTGGGCGTAGTTGGTGAAGGTTATGTTGAGGGAGAAAGATTTGGGCCTGTGGGCATTGGTTGTCGCAGGCTCAGGAGTGATTCTCTTCATCGAGTGAGTGTTGGATGAGGTACAAGGGACACGGACACGGTTGACGAGGAAGAGGAACTCCGAAGAACGCTGTACCTTGATAGTAGTGGCTGGCCAGCCGCGGTCGCCTTTCGTTAACACTATTACTTGTTTCCGAGGGAGTACAGAGTCGTCTGCGTATGCCATGGTTGAACTTGATATCTCGTGATTATCGGATGGGGAAAAAAACTTTGAAGAGAGCTGTGTATGATGGACAGAGATCGAAACGAGAAAACAGGAATTTCAAGCGAGGGTTTAAGTTAGAGGTTGGGGGTCATAGAATGCAACAGTTGTTCTTTATCATCAGCATCAGCATCGGAAGTATCAACGAGATTCATGAGAATGAGTAGTAATTTCTCAACTTGCTCACTGCGGGTTCAAATGATGAAGTGATGTATGAGAGAATGTGTTATAATCCGATATTCGGAATCAAGTGAACACGCTCCTGCGGGTTCTACCGCCATCTGACAGCAATAACAATTCTGCCAAATCGATTAGAATCGTGGTATATGCAGAATATAAAAACTGGCCGTCGTCCTATAGTGTTTCCTCATTCACGGAAATATCATTCGAGATCCCCCTCAGAAGATTCCATACCACCTCGCATAGAAAATGTGTTTCTCCCTCCTCGCTGTTGTTGTTACTCTGACAGCATCTATGTCTGTCAGTGCATGTAACCCCTCATCATGGCCTTGCACAGTAGATACAGATTGCTGCGATATCTTGGCTTGTATAGGTATAAATAGCGTGAGTACTACGAGCAAGTCGTTGTGCAAACCAGGATTCAACCATATGATTCACCTGCGCGCTCTAGAGTGGAACGGGTCTTGTGTGCAAATAAAGCTGGCAGCCCGAGCGACGCGTCGCGACAGTGAGTCATATTTCTGCTTTCGCTTTGGTATCATGGCTGATGGTGCAACACCTAGTGTGGAGTCAATCAGTACAATTTTTTTTTGTACTGCTCAAGCAATGTGGATGTTTGAACTTATCTGAAAATGATCGACCGTGCCTAGTCTCACTCGTGGTCCACTGGTACTAAGCTTGAGGATTACTGTGATGGTAGTTGTTGATATAGTCGTTGGACCGCACAAAAATTTATTGTGGATCGGCACGTGCTTTCGACGCTCACTCATCTACTGTATTCGGTCGCACTTTTCCCTGGCAGACGACCCTGTACCCTGTACTTCCTTGGAGCCGATGAACAGTATTGACGAAACTACTATCAAGGTCACGGTACCATCGCTCTTGCAAGTTCCTCTTCCTCGTCTGCCGTGTCTTTGTCGCTTGCACCTCATCCAACACTTGCTCGATTCTGGAGAGGATCACTTTCGAGCTCCCCACGATGGAAAGTACGGAATAGGCAGTAATACTATCAATCCTCTTTATCTTTACCTTTGTCGCCCACTATTTTACTTTCATCATAACGCGCGCTCCCATATGACTTTGGGCTTCAACTACATACCAGAAAATAACATGTCAGCCACGAATCACGACCGGCAACGAACTTGTGACGTCTCGTTGGCTCCATCACACGCGTCGAGAGAGATCCGTTAGCCAACCTTCGAGCCAACGTTAGGCGAACAGGTTCAAGGTTGCGAGGAAATGTCTGAGACTCTGCGCAGTGCGTTCTGTCTTCGTTCGACCTGCCAATATTAATCATCAACAGTAATGATTGCTCACTTCTACAGCCTCGAACTTAAGCTTAGTGGACTATGAGGAAAACCGGGCACGATTGATCATTTTCAGATAAGTTCAAACATCTATTGCTTGAGCAGCACAAAAATTTGTTCGAGAACCACTGTATGATTGGCTCCTAACTAGGTCTTGCACTGTTAACTAAGATACCAAAGCGAAAGCAGAAACATGACTCACTGTCGCGACATGCCGCTCAGGCTGCTGGCTCAACTTTATTGAAATGTGCAGGTTGGGACTCCCAAATCCTAAGGCGCGCAGGTGAGTCATGTGGTTGAATCCTGGTTGCATAGCGACCTGCTCATACTCACATCAGGTTGGCAAAGATAGTCCTTGCAGCAATCTGCAGTTGTTGTACAATCTAATGTACTACATGCACTGACAGACATAGATGTTGTCAAAGCAACAAAAACAGCGAGGACAGAGAAACGCATTTGTGTACGAGGTGATATGGAATCTTCTTCTGAGGATCTCGAATGATATCTCCGAGGATGGGGGAACACTATAGGACGACGACTAGCTTTTATATCCTGCATGTGATTATGGGCACGACTCTGATCGATTTGGCAGAATCTCCAGATGGCAAAAATTTGGGCTGCTGGGATTCATATCGTGTGTGAGGTATAGTCCATACTATGTGAATTATACCGCATAAATTACTGATTTGAAGCGTCTTTGAATCCATCTCTTCACAGTCTCCAGTCTTTGCAAATCGGAAATACAATTTCTCCACTTAAGCTATTTGCGTGTCGCCAGTTAAGAATAATTGTTTCATTCTATGACCTGGCATAGCCTGGCATCCGCTACTTCATTTCTGCCGGCTGTGTTTGCCGCGGACGTGGCACGGCTGTTGCACTACTTCGCTAAAGATGATTGATATTTGTACTCAGTTTGCACTTATGGCTAGCTTCGCTGATTGAATTGAGACTGAAGGCGGCCCGAGTCATGTCACTGATGCGGCCTTTATAAGACTTACACAACACCGGCACGGTGAAGCTTGATGTGGAACGATACAGCGGGTGGATGGGACGCACACGACATGGGCGAGACTTGACGCGTAATTAATGGTGGTGTGTGTCACAGCATCCGGATAGTTAACGCTCGCTGAATCACCGTCAGTGCGATCAAAGCCGAGTAAATATAACGCACGCTCCGTGACCTTGGGCTTTGATTGCCCGGGCCCCACCAGAACATAACACATCTGCCACGGATTGGGAATCACGATCGGCAACGAATTGGCGTCTCGTTGTCCCCACACCAGAGAGAGAGATAGATTCACGAGCTATCCTTTGATACCAACGTTAGACAACAGATTCGAGATTGTCTGCGCAATGTAATCATCAACAGCAATGATCGCTCGTTTCGACAGCCTCTCGAACTCAAGCTTAGTGGGCCGTGAGCAAGACTAGGGACGGTCGATCATTGTCAGATAAGTTCAAATATCCGCATTGCTCGAGTAGCATGAAAATTTGTCCAAAACAACTGTACTGATTGAATCCGAACTAGGTGTTGCAACCATCAACCATGATGCTGCCAAAGCGAAAGCAGCAACACGGCTCACTGTACTGTTGCGACGTGCTGCTCGGGCTGCCAGCTCAATTTTCAACCTACTGGCAGTACATACCATCTATCTAAGGTGCGCAGGTGAGTCATGCGGTTGATTCCTGATGACACAGCGACCTGCTCAGACTCACCTTATTTCCTACACAAGTCCAGGTTGGGCAGCAATCTGCCAGTTGTGTTGCAAAGTACCATGCTACATGCACTGACAGAAATGGATGCTGTCAAAGCAACAACGACGGCCAGGAAAGAGAAACGCATTTTATGTGCCGAGGGGGATCTCGAATGGTATCTCGGAGGATATGGGAATAATATAGGATGACAGCTGGCTTTTATATCGTGCACATACTTGTGGGCACGATTTAGCAGAATTTGAAATTGTTGACAGATAGCAGAAATTTCTGCAGGAGTGTGTTGAATTGATTACTCACAACCTAGAATCCTATTGTGTTAGCGGGGCACCGTAGTTCATAATCTAAGCGCTAAGTTCTAAGGCCTGGGATACATTTCGCCTTCCGATTTCTCCCGTGAAACAGAGACACTTTGCTGGATTACTGACTTCAAGCTTCAACCGTCTCATTGCAACGCCCCAGTCTTCGTAATTTCCCTTATGCTATTTGCGTGCTGCTACATAGTAAAGAACAACTATTCTAAGCGAACCGGTGACTGTCGACCATTCTCGTACCACTGCTCGTCACCTACCCCATCAACGATTTCTTTCCCATCATCGCGCAACCACCTCCCAGCCTCAAATCGCGAAGGAGTACATGTCGTGGAGTAGATGGAAAGACGACAAAAGTGAGACACACCACCAACCTTTGAAGGAATTGTGTCGCTCATGCTTGGTATGAGCAATGCTTGTAACCTATCATGATCATCCAGTGTGTCTACAGCGCCTGCAGTTCGAACAGTACGTTTTCTACAGTATTATCATGTTCAAATTGGACCTCAGAAGCTCATCTTAGTTGTGTGCTGTCCAATGTTAGCGCGTATGGCCAGGTCAGCACCTCTTCGATATTGAAATTGCCAGCACGAGGACTGTCAATTTATCGATCCCGTCGCCGACTCTCTCTGTACATTGAGTGAACGAAAAAAGAGGGTGAAAAAGTGGACTTTGGATCTGATCAAACTGCTCGTCTTGTAGCTAACACGCCTTTGATCTATCGCTGGCAGGCCCGACCCATGGTGCTTTGTTTACTCCAAACCAGATACCTCGTACACCCATATCATGTACTCCTTCCACTCAATATCGCCTCTATTTGTTTCTCGATCAGCAGCGCCTTACAAACTGTTCAATCAGCACCAAAGGCAAAGTGGAAACACTCACTAGTGTATCGCTGCGTGCAAATCGGCTTGCAAGGGTGGGATACTAGGTGATGCATATACCACCAGCGCAAAGAGCGAATTTATCGCAGCAGTCACTAACGGCTTCGCAAGGTTGGCTACAGATTGGTCCCCTTACTGCGACACACATTGTAGATGACGTCAACGCAACGATAAATGTGAGGAAGAAGAAACGCATTGTTCGTTTGAGGTGATATGATCTGCTGAGGGCTCGAATAATGTCTTTGAGGTGGGTGGACGCTAATGTAGCGGCTAGCCATTGACGCGCCCGCCTCGTCTGTGATGCACTCGTGACGTAGCTGTGACGAGGCCGTGGTGTTATATTCACGCCAAGACCACACAGTACGCAGAAACCTCATACACCCATATCATGTAAGTACTCCTTTCACCCAATATCGCCTCTATTCATTTCTCAATCAACAGCGTTCTAAATATTGCTCAACAACAGTGCCAATATGAATGCGGAAACACTCACTAGTGTGTCGCTATGTGAAAATCGAAATTGGAGGGGGCTCGTCGATAGGCACGCACACGCCACCATCACATTCGTCATTGCTGTCGCAACAGTCACTAGTATATTGGCATTGATCCTCAGTTAGGCTACAGGTTGGTCGCCTTGCTGTGACAGACAATAGAGATGCTGTCAACGCAACAATAAAGATGAGGAAGAAGAAGCGCATTGTTTGTTTGAGGTGGTATGGTTGAGGTGCTCGAATGATTTCTTTGAGGTGGGTGGATGCTGGTGACGATAGCAAAATGACTTGCTTTTATATTATCACGAAAAGGTTTTGCAAAATGGTTATGCTTGGCGGATGATACGGTGGCAGAATCTATCCCTTCCGGTCATCTCGTGGGTCCTGCCTTAGTCGTGATGCACCGGTGACGCGGCTATGACGAGGCAAGAAATGCTACGTCAAAGCTGCTGATAGCTGGCCTACATTAATTCCTGACTCCATCCCAGTGTTGTTGGCAGAACTCCAGGGTATCTAAGACTTGAATGTAATTGAGATCTTTTGACACAGTTTGAATGCCACGTCGAACCAGATAAATTGATGATTTATCTGTTGCGATACCAGACGTTGATGGTTTGTGCTGATATGATTTTATATCTGAAGGTCAGGCTATATCGACTCGAAGCCAGATAAGTTGACACAGGTCTTGACTGTCTTGTGAGCTCCAACTAGACGGTTAAACGAGACTCACAGAAAAAAGTATGAGCAACTGCATGTCTTCAATCTCAATTGTCGAGTGGATGAATAAAAGCGGTGAAAACATGAACTTTTGACCCAATCAAACTGCGCGTCTTTTATCGCTGGCCAGTGTGACAATATTCTAAAAACACTGTTTACACATAATTATCGATAATTAGTCTGATTATATCTGCGCGGCTGATGCAGCCTCGTTATTATGGTGGACAATAGGTTACGGTTCGATTTGCCGATTTGCCGCCACTTATTTGGAAGTCCGATCGATGTTTGTTCTCGTGGTGCGAGTGTTATATGTACCGCATAGAGGCTCGTGCTCAAGCGCTCACTCATAATATCGTCCGTTGCTGCTGACATGCTCTCGCAAACCCTCGCTGGTGTTCCCACTTTTTGCGCGTCCTTTCAGCAGTTTATTATATCGTTTCTACTATGAAATACACTGATCTACTTCTCACCCCACTATGTGCCAAGGTGAATGGTACGACTCAGCGATAAAAGTACAGAGTAGCAAGCCTCACAGGATGCGCAATGTTCCTTCAGACTTGGCGTGCTACTTTAGCTGATGACTGACCTTGACGTTGCTCAATTCTTTAGCATGTACAGACTCTCCTGCTAACATTCTCAAGTCGGCCATCGTTCTCAGCGCTTTGTATAATCACATGTCTATCGTGCCAAACATACAAATGTTATGGAAATACACGCGCGACAAGACCTGGACTACTCGCCTCTTCTCCAACCCCCGTCTTTTCATACTCCTGACTCATCACTGCACCTACCACTAGGCACGTCCTTGATCCTCGTTTTTCTTCATCGCACCAGCATGTCTGATGACTCAAAGGTGAGTCACTGCATATCACCATACCCATTTCGTGATCCTTATGCTCAACTCGGATATACAGTCATCAGCGCAAAAAAATATGAATGTCCCCTCCTCGCGTACGCCCGCTGGCATTTACCTATGCGTCAGTGTTGACTCGAGAAGACGCTGAGATCAGCCATTCGAGTCTTATCATCCCACGAATATCTCACTAGGGTAGGACGAGACCATGTCCTTGTGATGTCCACGGGTACTTTCGGATGCATCCGTTTCAGCACCGAGGGCCAATCCACAAACGCGGCGTTCTGACCAAGGTCTTCGTGCTAGATGATCTTGGAGCCCTACATTCTGAAGTCGTAGAATCAGCTATTCGTGTCTCGGCGCTAATTTTTCTTGTAGGTCCAATGGACCTGGGGACGGAAGTGGGGAATTATTCGCATTACCTCCACACTTTCACGATATGCACCTTTTTCTGGTGCATTGATGTCCTCGTATTGTGAGAGGCTGTGTGCACTACAATGCAAAGCTGTTTATTAACCAGCCGCTGTGAAGACATGGGGCACCCAAGATGTGAGCACACTCTTTATCAGCGCAGTATCAACCACAACCGGAAGTATCGGCGAGATCATTTCGCACAGAAAATGCGTTTCTCCAGCCTCGCCGTACTTGCTGCTCTGACAGCGTCAGTGCGTGTAGCAAAGGGCTTTGCACATCAAATTCAGATTGCTGTAAAGGCATGGAATGTAGAGATGCTAATGGCGTGAGTATGAGCCGGTCGCTGGGCAACCAGGATTCAACCATGACTCACCTGCGCCTTAGGATGGAGTGATGATCTGCGTGTGGGACTA
>NW_024541430.1:0-36086 GCF_016758755.1 Suillus discolor | reverse complement strand
CCCAACCAAGGCCACCGGCAAGAAAGCCAAAGGACATGAAGCCCAGACCACCAATCATGAGCCAAAGCGCTCTCTTAGAAGTGCAAAGGCCTCTTACAAAGCTCAGTATATGCAGTAGTAGTAATGTGGATTTTTGCATGCAATTTGTCTAGGGTGTAGATAGCATTTGACCGGAACTACATACTTCATGTTGCAAGTCGAGATATGGATATCAGTTGACATGCCAGCAACAACTCTTGTGTGCTGTCAAGAACTTGCTGTCTTGCAATGGCCTCGTCCGGCGACATTGCATTGCTCGCCCGGTCCATGTCCAACCGGTGCATTGCAATCCGCAAATCGCCTACAGCCCGCTGGATTACAAATCCAATGGGATCCGGTCGAATGACAGCAACTGAATTTCAACAGTCAGTACAATATCTGAAGCAACAGGAATGCTTACAAGATTGATCCGGGTCAAATTGTGCCGGATCCACATCAAAACCCATCTCCAGAGGGTTGTCATCCGGCATGATATCATTGGTGTCGAAGCCCATCTCCAGTGCCCCATCTGTGTGTCCGGCCGGATCGCTAACGTCGATGTCGAACCCCATCTCCAGAGCCCCATCTGTGTTACCGGCTGAATCACTGACGTCAATATCAAACCCCAAATCTAGCACATCTTCGACGTCCGACTCTGGTGGAAATCCTAATTCCAGCATCTCGTCATGTGACTGTTCATCGTCAGACATGGTGGGGAATTGCATATCCAAGATGTCCGGCTGTGGGTGGTTGCGAGTGTCGGTTATCCGGTCGTCATCTGACGCGGGAAAACCCAAGTCCAATGACCGGTGGTCACCCTCGGTTTGGAAGTGGACGGCCTTCAATCCATTCCCATCCCCCAACCGGTCATGAGCGGACAGGACATCCAGGTCTTCAAAGGTAATGTGAATGGTCTTTGCTACACATGAGATGAACTCACATTCACCCATGCTTGAACAATCCATCAAAGGGTTGTTGTAAGTGCGCTCATCGCGCCCTGGCTGTAAGATGTCAAATACTAGAATGCCGGATAATGTCAACCGGTCCATTGTTGTAGTAGATAGATTGTTACCTTCATCCTCACTAGACACATGTAGGTCATGCTGGGCCTTGGCTGACGGTCGCATCCTTCTCTTTTTAATTTTAATGAGGGGGTTATATAAATCCGCGGCCTTCATAAGATCACCGGAAGAATAGACGTTCTGCTGCAGCCTGTGACCGGATGATGTTTTCACAGGTTGGGTAGTTACAATTGATTGATGATGACGTGTCAGCCGCACAATGTGATATTCAGATTTAAAAATAGACACTTAAAAATAGACGCTGACAGCGAACAATGGACTCGGATATTTCCGGATCGGGCCGGGCTGCCGGTTGCCGAAATTTTCACAAGTGTGGTTGTTTAACACGTCTCTTCCGGATTACTTGTCCACTAAGTCTCTACTGCAATCATCTCCCTGCCATGTCTTCTCACTCTACCTCTACTTCTGCATCTGCCGCTGCCGCTGCCAACCAGGCTCTCATAGCTCTTGTCACCCGGCTCACTGAGATGGTTCAAGATGTCAACCGGTTGCCGTCACAAGAGGAAAAAATGGAGTTGAGCCGGAAGATTGCGCGTGAAGTGGTATGTTTCATTACCTGTCAATTGTCTTGATTGATACTATGGTCACATAGAATGATGCAATTCGCACCTATGGGAAGGAGGCTTCCTATGTTCCCCCAAACCTGCTGTCACTTGCAGCTGAGATCTTTCGCGCTCAGAGGCGCACCACACAATTGGTGGAAGTACCGGATTGGACCCGTCTTGGGAACAATCAGGACATGTGCATGAAGCACCCATTGTACAGTAAGACATTGGGTGCTGCACCACCTATTGCGTCTGCAGCTCCTGGTGAGTGTCTTCCTCCTCATCCCACCTGTACTCACACCTGAGACTGCAGTAGCAACTGCACCGGTACCGGTACCGGCACCACCACCTGCTCCCACACCTGCACCACCACCTGCACCTGCACCTGCACCTGCACCTGCACCTGCACCTGCACCTGCACCTGCACCTGCACCTGCACCTGCACCTGCACCTGCACCTGCACCACCACCTGCACCACCACCTGCACCCACCCCTGCACCTGCACCGGCACCACCACCTGCTCCTGCTCCACCACCTGCTCCTGCTCCACCACCTGCTCCTACCCCTGCACCGGCACCACCACCTGCACCTGCACCTGCACCTGCACCTGCACCTGCACCACCACCGGTACCGGTACCGGCGCCTGCGCGAGATGCCAGCATTCGCATGCCAAGACGTGCAGCATCCGGTGAAACTGCACCGGCAGGGTCGTCGACGACGCGGAAACGTCGACTCAGCACCAGCCCTCCTGTCCCTCGTGGCAACCGGTCCCGGAAGCCTGTCGTCAAGTCGAAGGCAATCTTGTCCGACACTGATACTACTGACGGTGAGACGGTGAAGGGGAAGGGGAAGGCAAAGGTGCCGGAAGTTGAGGGTGATGAGGACAACGACGTGATCGATGTCGATGACCTTCCGGATGCTCAGGTAAGTGTTTTGCTCTTCCTACATTCGACCTTACTGACGCTGACAACAGCCCCGGAAATCAACGCGCAAGGCTGTTGTCCCTGCAAAAAAGCAGGGCAAACTGAAGGCAAGTCGGTTTGTTGCGATTGCAGAGGATGATGAAGATGAATTGGAGGAGGATGAAGACGCACAAGGCAAATCAAAGGTAAGTTATTGATTTATCTTTATATCTACCGGTCCATCGCTCATCCTGGTGCAGGCCACTTTACGTCCAGGGAAGCGACAAAAACTGGTAAGATTTGCTTGTATATGCGAAGATCGAATACAAACTGACATTACTCCATAGTCCAGCCAGTCCAAGGTCAAGACCACCGGCAGGAAGACCAAGGTACAAGAGCCGGTGAGTCCTCCGGTCACTGCTAATTTTTGCCATGCTGATTTATCATAGCCCCGCGCTGACGGACCTCTGCCGCCTTGTCAGAGATGCAAGGCGAAGAATGTGGAGTGTTGCCCCCGGTTAACGAAGAAAGGCGATGTCGCCTCGACATGCACGTTGTGCCACGTCTGGAAGATGGCATGTATCCGGCCGGATACAGAGAGTTCCACCGTTACCCCCACCACTGACACTGCACCACCTGCCGCAATCACCACACGCTCTAAGACGACCCGGTCCAAAGCGACCGGCAAGAAGATGGTGGGGAAATCTAATGCGAAAGGTAAGTCTTTTGCTTCCGGTTGCTTTATGTTTCTCACCATGCTTGTAGAACAGAAAATCCGGCAACCTAGTCCTATCGAAGAGGAAGACGACAACATCGAGATGTTCGATGGCACTGTGGGTGTGCCGGGTGCTCAACAGCAATCCGCCCCTTTGGCGTCAGCAGACGATTTCCCTGCGGATCACTGGATCGAGCCCGGCACTGACGAGTTGCCACCTCCAGCTCCATCACCGGCCATGGCCTCAGAGGACGACATCCGGTTCTCACCATTACCTGTCGTCCACACCCCACCCATCCGGCACCCCCTTTCTCATGACCAGATGGAGGCCATGTTGGCCCAAATTCGCGTTGAGATGGAGGACCTTCGTACACGCGATCGATTGGAAATCGACTTGCGGCAAGATCGCCTGGAGCGTCGCATGGGCCTTGCAGAGGCATCTGACAGTGCAATGTCCATGCAGGTGGACGAACTCGAGCGGGATATGCAGGTGCAGCGTGGACTCCTCTCTGAGTGCACCGCCGAAGTGAGAGGCATCGTCAGGTATCTGAGGGAGCATAGATCTGCTCAAACACCAGCATCAACTCCTCCGCCGGCATTCAACCCACCTCCCATCACAGCTCCCGGCCCATCCATCAGTGCATTTGCCCGCACTGTCACCAACAACGTGTTCACCCCGGATGTATCTTGGATGGGTGCCCAGACCGGTGGTGATGCGTTTGGTGACACTGCAGACGGCTCACCGGTCGCAAGGCTCAACCGGGTGTCATCTACTCCCACCAACATCCCTCCATTGACCATGGGGGAATCCAGATCATCTGTTCCTCCGGCTGGCTCTCCGGCTGTGCGATCTCCTGATCCCCCGGTTGCCGGTCCATCACGTATGCCGGCTGATGCGCAGTCCATCTCGGCTCCTTTGCCACGCCCGCGATATGGACCTCTATCTCAACAAGGTCGGTCAGTGAGTGCTAGATATGCAAGCAAGCCTTCCGGTGATGGGACACAGTAGCACACCATTCATGTTTTTGTATGTACCTGTCGTCTACATTGTGTTGTCGACCTTGCATGCTTTCAATGAATATGATTTGACTTGCATTCAGTAGTATGAATACTGCGGGACCGGATGGCGTTCTGCCGGCTCATCTGTATCATCCATTTAATGTACTGGCTCATCCGGCCAATCCATCTAACACGACCGGCTCATCTGTATCATCCATTTCATGTATCATCCGGCTCATCCGGCTAATTTGTATAGTCGATTTTCATATACTACCGGCTCAACTGTATCATCCATTTACTACCGTCTCATCTGTATCATCCATTTTCATGTACTACCGGCTCATCTGTATCATCCATTTACTACCGGCGCATCTGTATCATCCATTTCATGTTCATCCGGCTAATCCGGTAAACACTACCGGCTCATCTGTATCATCCATTTCTTCTTCACCGTCAATACCGGAAGAAATTTCCACCATCTACCGGATGGGATATCATCAAGCTGTACCCCCGGCCCACCCGTCTTCCATTGAGCTTACCCCCCCCTGGCCCACCCGTCTTCCATTGAGCTTACACCCTCTGGCCCACCCGTCTTCCATTGAGCTTACACCCTCTAGCCCACCCGTCTTCCATTGAGCTTACACCCCCTGGCCCACCCGTCTTCCATTGTGCTTACTCCCCCCGGCCCACTCGTTTACATTGCACACCATTCAGCCGGCCCACTCGTCTCCATCGGACACTGCATTCACTGCTATTCATAATAGACTATACACTACATTCCTATACCACCATCTACATTATATACCACCGGCCCATCCGTTACAAACAGGTACGCACCACACACCGGCCCACTCGTCTAGCATGGTACACTTATTGCCATGGGCCCACATGGGCTGGCCCGCTTGTATTGGTACATTGTCACCCTTAGCTGTCCGTCTAATACGGGTAAATTCACTGAAGGGGCTCGATGCTGATTGTAGCTATCCGTACAGGGTGCAGCCTGGTGTGATAACCAATCACGTCTGCGAACTTTGTAAGTTACATTCATTACGGACTCAAAATACTCAACGAGCGTTGTACAACCACATTGGTCGGAAATTTCCATAGGGGAAGTAGAGTCACTTAGCGATCGATATATCCATCCGACCTGCACGATCGAGGTACGTTGTTGATGAATATTATTATTATATCTTCCGCGCTATCCACGAGACTCAGCACACGATTCACGATGCGGCTTCAGACTCAGAAGAAAGCCCTATGCTGGTGCCCACCGCGCATGAAGCTATCTATCAGACAGATTCGCGCCACATCAAGAGGTGGATTCTGTTTCACGTGTCCTTTGTGGGTTTGTTGGCTACTGAGTACTGAGTTCTGGGAGTTAAAGTTACGGTATACTAATACACCGCTGACTTGGACATGATACTGACAAACATTGGTTAGTGTTCGCCCAAGTGACATTCGTGCCTTCCATCCTCAGATAGCTAAAGATCTCGACGTAACGGATGTTGTCGTCAGGTGTGTGTTATATACACATATGATATGCAACCTGTTTTCCCAGCTTGGCTTTCAGCCTATCGATGTTGCTAATGCCATTAGAGTTGATTTGGTCTACTTATTCGTCTTTCTGTGAGTACATCCACTGCGGCTTGTCTTGTACTCGTGGTAGTTTTCGAGTTTAACTTCCAGACAGACGCCGACCGATATATATGTGGCTGCATCTACATGATCCTGGCAAATAATGCATTGATGTTTGTATCAGGAGCACATAATGATCTTCAGCGTCCTTCCAGGTCTCCACTCGCAGCCCCCTTCGGAGGCTGGCATCAGTCGCTGCGCGCTCAGTACTGTCTCGGTTTCGATGACCACGTGTATTCTGCCGAGGTTCTCAAAGACATCAATATTCGATCATGTGAGTTCGACCCTCGCTGTGAATTAAGGCTTGTGATTCTTTTCTTTCTTTTCTTCCTCAACCAACCATTGTGCCCTGCCACGCCCTACCATACAGGACTAGAACAAGGCCTATGCAGCATGCTAGACTTGTGTCACTATCACCCGGATCTAGACTCGCGCCTCCATTATCATTATACACGAACCGTGTGCTATTCATCCGCAGTGCTGCCTGTAAATTAAGTATCCACCTTTCAACGCTTGGAAGTTTCACGCGCAATGCCTCCATTCGATGCTGTTAGATGTCAATGTATGCTTGTACCTTATTACCGCGGTGCAAGGTGTGATTAAAATACAAGCTGCATTCCAGAACAAATAATAAACTACAGCTGCATGATCGAAATGTTACATTACCTGGTATGACATAGTTGCCTGCAATAGACAGTGCGCCAAGAATATTGTCGACAGCGTCGTTCCGGAGTTGTGAGAGAGGTATTTAAGCTCCGGTGAGGATCTAGTCTCGTCGCATGAGGATTGTGCACCTGCCTGGGGGACGATACATCATCACAGGTGCGTGGGATGGGTCACTTGAACTATGAACCTGGAGAGTAATACAGATTAGTAGGATACGAATGGCGAGATGAGGGAACTTTAGATCTGTGATTAGCGTTCACTATCGTAACATTGTCTCCGAACGACAAAACTATTACAAGTGGAGGCACTGATAGGATAGTGGCGTTGCGAGATGTGGAGACGGGGAGGATAATTGCCAGATAGACGAGACACACTGATTGGGTGCGATTAGTGCACTGGATAAACGAGTGGCCAGGTGAGCGGATCTAATTATGGGACAGTAGGAGTGTGGAATATCGGAGAAACAGTACTTGGTCCAATCAAAACCGGGCACAGGTGGAGTGATCTACTCACCCGAAACATCAAAAATCGCGACGTGAGGATTTGAAGATGTAAGTCTTAGTTGTGACCGCACAAGAAGAATATGGCGCGAAACGCAAGTTTGAAGGGGAATGAAAGATCGAGATGAAAGTAGACAGAGAGACATTGAGAATGAGACTTCGGGCTGAGATGATGGACCTTTGAAACGTTTGGGAGGAATTCGATGACCTATACAGCGCTATTTTCAGTATCGCAGCGAGTGGTGGAAGGCATATGATATGGCTGTGCACAAGGATGATAAGGACAAAGGAAGATTGAAGGAAGAATGTCATGATATGAAGCTGAGCGCTGCACCTCGTGTGAAGATGTAATATAGTGAAATGATACAATTATGATTGGCTCATCCTGGCTCCTGCACAAATAAGTACATCAATATGTGTGGATTATCGTCCATCTTAATATTATGCGAAAACGGTATCTGCGTGTATGGTACATTGTAAATTTGAAAGATGGCAACTTCATTCACGAAAGAGATCTAGTCCAAGTTGTCTTTAGATACTATATGACATACCTTATAGTCAGAGTCGTTTCGACCAAAGCGGAGGTTGCTGCACGGAGCTCCACTCGATCTTGATGGCACGATATTTTGCAATGTGTTCTGTACGATGGTTGATAGGTACTAGTAAACATGAGGTCAGGACATGTCTGGGAGACACACCAATGGTCTGAACTTACCTGAAGTGCATCATACTGATAACGACCTTCCACACTCGCGGATTGGCTGCCGTGCGTTTTATGAACTTCGCAAGCCTGTGCTGGATCATCAATTCGTGATCACGGTGATCAGCGCTCAGCTGTACTTGGTATTGTCAACACAATGCCCAATACCCTATGGCGTGGGAAAATCCCACTAAGATATCATGTCAGTGATCACAAGAGTACGAGACATTCGAACGGTATTTGCAAGAGAAGGACAACAGTGTACATGCAGACATCTCTTATTGTAATTCATTGTAGTAAACATTCGAAGGTGAACGGATGATATATGCTTGTATGATTTCAAATGTATGTAGGAGATTTCCGAAAAATTAACATATTGTGCCTCTCATCTGCTTCTATTACAACACGCGCTGTAGGTCCAGCTTGATACTTGTGGCCTTATTTCCAAGAAAGTTCAGTCTAGACGCGAACTTTTGTCGCCATCCTGGAATGAGGTGACCCTACTAGCCCTAGCCGATTTATTTCGGAATGCTAACTTACACATCTGGTGATTCTGGTCCCACCTACGTAAGGGTCGTGTTCTTGTCACAATCTAGGATCATTTGAGGGTCCAAGTTTATCGCTCATGTACAGCTTCAGGTTGCCCGCAGGTGTCGATTTTGGGTGTGCTATTTGCGCCTCAACCTGTTTGGAAATTCAGGCAGAGCGCTGACTCGATGATATAAGGACTCCAACATCCTTGCAGAGTTGCCTCAAGTTCAAGGCATTCCTTTGTACCATTGACACAGCTCAAGTCCAAGTTCCCCAGCCTTTCATATAACCACTTCGTCATCATAAACTCCTCTTGTTCAACAGACCATGTTGGACTTATTCTCCAAAGATCGAATAGTCAACGAGACGGGCCTCAGAGCCGCCTTGCGTCATCTGGACGCAATGTCAAGTTCAGGAGCAACCGCATTGCAAGCTACGGTCGAACATATGTTGTCGTCACCCCATATTTTTGCATATATCATATCTGGTATCTCATAAACTTTCTTCGAGCGCCATCAACTCTGACTCTGTAACAGTTTGGGATCGCCGCGAGGCAATGATCTCACAGATCATGACAGACTTTCCAACGAAGTCTCAAGAATATCCGGCATCCATCGCGAGAAAGATGCTGGACAATCTGTCTATGAACTTTTTAGCTTTTCCGGCCGAGTCTCTAGCGATGGATATCTCTAGGGACATCACGCGTCACAGATGCTTCATCGAGGGCGCTTTACCTGTACTTTTCGCGTTGAACAGTATGGAATTTTCTGGTGCAGGGTCCTTTGAAGGCGAGATCGATGTCTCCGACGAATCTGATGATGGATTCGTCAAGAAGAAAGTGCCTCAGAAAATGCGCAAGCATAATCGCCCGAAAGCTCATACGTCTATCGACACATCGCTATTCGTGAGGCTTGATGTGGTTGTGCCTCTCACAAGCAAGGCTGCCGCATCATTGTCTACTCAGATTCTTGTAAAGCTGAAAAATGCTCTCTCGGTGAGTATATTCACTGTTTTTTTGACGTTTCCCCTGACAGCTCTCTGTAAGTTCTACTTCTCGCTTCTGCGGAGGACGGAATTGGCAGGCGACATCAAAGCTTTACTCTTCCCAATCGTGAGAGAGTATGCCAAATATGTTGCGCCTGAAGTTTCGTCAACCGAGGATGTCGAGAGCCCAACAGACCGACTCAATGCATACCAAATGGTGCAGCCTATGAAGGCTGCACTTTACTTCGACAACGCGGATGGGTTCGGAGAGTGGCAAATCCTGATATCTACGGAGGCCTACAAACATTTGCGTGAGTTCCGTAGAGCAGATAAGAAGACATTCAAGATCATCTTCAAGAAGATCAAGTCGGTCTTCTGAATAATTTTACTGCAATGATCTCATCGTTCTTACAGACAACTATCGAATGGCCATTTTTCAGACGATAATCAGAAACGACTTAACGGGCCGGATGCAGGCATACCCATCTACGATGCCAAGATGACAAAGGACCTACAGTTAGTGGTAAGTGTAATTCCACGTACGTCGTTTTGAGCTTGAGGTGACCGACCTTTTCTAACAGTACCAAATCGATTGTGTCCCTGACCAAGATGGAAAAGTACGTCGTTTTTACATCAACATCGAGCATGATACTGAGACTGATCTTGACAGTCCGAAAGACAAGGTAAACTATCAAGTGCAATTACATCTCTCCGCCATTAGCACTCATATGAACTCCAGTAATCAAGATATACGGCATTTATATGGATGCTCAGCTTGACGGAATATGGGATGCCTTGGGTAGCCATCTCGCACGCAAGGGCAGAGAATATCGTAGAAGGTGAGGACATTCTTTCAACTCTTGATGCATTTCAGTGAATCGTTGCTTGTGCAGGTGTATCTTTCGGAACAGACCAGTCCTATCTAAAGACAGCGCGATTCTGCCTGCGTCATTCCCACTAGCTGAACGTGAGCCAGAATGCTCAGGAAGTCCACTTAATCTTAGTAATAAGGATATGGACCACGTTGAGTATTTTCAGTTGTCATTTGTGCGGTCATTGATCCATGTCATAGCTTCACTCTTTGCTTGTGTATGCATTTATCCTTATACAAATTGGTTTCCATCTAACAATTTTCTAGTTTGGAGAAATATGTCACATTCTCGCAAGTAAGCTTATAAACACGGTTTATGGGCATGCGAATATTGACTCGATAACTTCTTGTTTTAGGCGTTCTTGCATAGTGAGTGATCATGTAGTTGGCTCGCCACTTATTCTCATCTTTGCAAAAGGTCTCATCGCAGACCAAGATGTACAGCACGTCTTTATGCTCACGTAAGTTCTGTCCCAATGGACCGAATTTACTGATCGATATTGGTTCAGTCCCCAAGAACAAAAGATTGTTGAGTGTACTACGTCATGTTACGTCTTGGGTCGCAGCGGCACGGGGTAAGTGTCCTGCCCTTAATATGAATAGCTTATATATCACATTCAACTAGAAAAACCACGACGATGCTGTTTAAGATTCTCGGAATTCAGCGAGCTTGGGAGATGAGCGCTGTTGACATGCCGAAGCCACGCCAAATCTTTGTCACCAAATCCAGAGTGCTCGCTACGAAAGTAGAAGAGTATTTCACGAAGCTTCTCGAATCTCTGGCATTAGCAGGCTATACCCTGGAGGAGCTTGCAAAAATGAAGGCACGAAGTGTTCAGGAGGGCCTTGTTGATCTCGACGACCTGCCTGAATCCCAGATGAATATGCCGATGAAATACAGCGAACTTGAGGATAAGCACTTCCCTCTTTTTCTCACTTTCGATCGCGTGCGTCCCAATCCGTCGTCTAGACAGTTTCCAAGCTAATCAAAACTTTATGTAGCTGGCGAAAATGATCGCGGCAGATATCCTGAGCAAGAAAGACAGTGCAGGATTTTTCTTCAATGTTGACGATGCTGACGCGCATGACTGTTTCGTCACCTATGATGTATTCGCAAATCAATACTGGCCTCATTTTCCACAGAATCTCAGCAAAAATCTCAGTAGTGTCCTTTTCTCTTATGATGAAAATAGAGTACTGACACTGCCCCATCAGATCCGTGGTTGGTTTTCAGCGAATTCATGGGTGAGTACTATTTGTATTACATTGACACCAACACTTTTTTTAATATACATACAGGGATTGTCAAAGGCTCCGAACACGCACTGACCTGTCCTGAAGGAGTCCTCGATCGCCCAAACTACCTCCGCCTTCCTCATCGTTCTAACCCAAATTTTGCGAATCAGAGGGGAATTTTGTACGACATATTCGAGCATTATACGAAGATCAAGAGGCAGCGACGTCATCATGATGTTGCAGACCGGTATGACTTATTCCCCTTCTCACCGACATCATGTCACGATATTTTCCCAAACAGCACGCATGCAATACTCAAGGTCTTGCGGAGCAAAGAATTCCCTGGCCAACAGATTGATTATCTGTATGTGTTATCACCACCAATGCATCTTGCCCCTGACCACCTGCACTAGGTATGTCGACGAAGCACAAGACAACCTTCTGATCGACGCACTCTGTAAGTGGCCACTTCATTCTTCGTTGACATAAATCCCTTTAGAACTTTCTGTTATAGTTTTGAGGCAACTATGCAGGAATCCAGACGGTTTATTCTGGGCTGGGGACACCGCACAGACGATTTCTGCAGGGAGTTCCTTCAGGTTCGATGACCTGAAAGCGTTTCTCTACCGTGTGGAGGTGAGCAGACAGTGACTTAGCTCGGGCCTGAATTGATACCTTGGAGCAGCAGCAGCAAAATCCTTCGGTCAATTCCGCTGGGGCATGTCTTCGTCAGCCTGCGATGTTTCAATTGGCGATCAATTACAGATCGCACGGTGGTATCGTCAACTGTGCACGTTCTGTGATCGAACTCATTACAAAGTTTTGGCCCAACACAATTGACACACTTCGGCCAGAAATGGGGGTGGTTGACGGGCATAAGCCTGTGTTTTTTACAGGTTGGGATAAAGACACCGTCCATCATGAGCAGTTCTTATTTGGGTCGAGGTAAGTGGACCTGGACGATAGCCCACCTTTCTTCCTGAGGATTCTTCTAGGGGTGGTCACATTGAGTTCGGAGCCGAGCAATGTAAATCAATTGGTTGAAGGTTCCATTCATACACTGATAAGATATCTAGGCATTCTTGTGCGTGACGATGCAGCACGTCAGAGGTTACGCGACCAAGTTGGTGAGGTTGGACTGATTATGTGAGTCGTATTAAGACTATCTCTACTCCGTGTTTTCATGTTCACATATGTACTCAGGACGCTTTATGAGAGCAAAGGCCTGGAATTCAATGATGTGAGAAAGCTAAGTTTGCTATCTGATGGATGTCTGACTTCGGTCAGGTGCTTTTGTACAACTTTTTCGAGGATTCTGCTGTAGATCTGTCACGATGGCGTGTGGTTCTCAATGGGGTAGACGGTGAAAGATATGCACCGAACTTCGATCGAGACGAAGCGCGATACGCTGGGGTTTGCAGCGAGGTGGGCACACCGATCCTCGAAATAAACTCTGGCTTACTTTATTAGCTCAAAATTCTTTATGTGGGAATCACACGAGCAAGGAAGAACATATGGATCGTTGACAAATCTGACAGATCAGAGCCGATGCGTGTACGTTTAGAGCAACGTGTTGGTGTAACTCGATCTGATAACCTTTCTCTTCAGATATTCTGGACGTCTCGCAATCAGGTCCAGAATTGTACCCCCGGCACCGATGTCCCTCATCTAGCAGTCTCCTCGACTCCAGAAGAATGGGCGTCCTTCGGGCGCTCACTATTCTCGCACAAGCGCTACTCGCAGGCTATCCACTGCTTTGAACGTGCCAACCTTCGTCGTGAAGTGAAGGTCTGTGAAGCATATCAACTCCGAGAAGCTGCACGTTCTAGTGTTGGAGTGGCTTTACTCAGCAACCAAAAAAGAGCTTTTAACATGGCTGCCGATGCCTTTACTCATTGTGGGGCGACTGCGACAGGAAATCTGAAGCTCCAATACTATCGTAACTCGGCGGATTGCTACGTTCGAGCAGGAGATGATCTTAAAGCTGCCGAGGCCTATCTCAGTGCTCAAGAGTTCGAGCAAGCGGCGAAGAGGTATCGCAAGGCTGGACGGTTTGACAAGACCCTTCATGTCCTCAATGACCATGGCGCGGATATACCTGAAGAGACCACGGCGGAGTTATGGACTGTGTGCAGACTGTTTTACTGCAGCAGGACAACTCGGTAAGTCTTACACTCTCCACAATGTTTTTATTTAATAGCAATTGCGTAGGCGCCCCTTACCCCTCTTCTCGACATTTGAGGAGGAACTCGAATTTATGGAGGACTATGATCTCGATTACGCTCGTGCCTCACTGCTTGAATCTCACTCGAGGTACTATGAGGCCGCAGAGCTTCACTTGTCAGAGAATAGGCCATTGGAAGCTGTCCGGGCATTCATCAAGGACGACAGCAAGGACGATTCTACTATCCGTGCGGCCGATACTATATTGGAATACTTCTGGCGCAAATGCTCCTTCAGAACCACTGCACAATCCGTTGCTGATGAGCAAATGCAGCATTTCATCGTTCTTGCCGACCAGCTAGAGACGGACAAACTAACGGTGGCCACGCGTGATCTAGTACGTATTAGCAGTCTCAGAGTAACCGCTGGACTGATCGACATCCAGATATCGATGTTTCAAAACATCTTGCGCGGAAATCATGAGCCGTTGAGAAATCTTGCGCTTAACTTTGATAAACAGAATAACAAGGCAGCAGCTCTCATTTGCCTGGACCATATATTCTCTCGGACCACAGATATTCAAGCTTTCACGGTAGATGAGATGCAACAGTTCCTTCAACAATTTCACGCCTATGCGCGACTGCTCTATCTGACTTTGACCTTCCCTGACCCCATGGGGCATAGGGGTATTCAGAGACTATTCTCCATCGTGCGGTTATCCGGTGACCAGTTTCTCATACCAGATGGAACGTTCCTCCACAACAACTTAATGGAAGATCGCCAGGGGATCACTTGGGTATCGGAACACTCGTCCGGGTACACAGCTTCTCGTAGAGTCGTCACCCAGCTGCTACAACAATCCATTCGAAAGATCTTGAAAGACAAAATATCGGAGATCGATGTTATGTGTTGCAAATCTCCCGTTTTCTCGCAATGCCTGCAATTCTTGATATCCGGAGTATGTCGAAGAGATAACTGTCCCCAAGAGCATGTTGCAGTATCGAGATTGGATCGCCAGCATTACAACAACCGTGTTGCCATCCACATCTGGCAGATCCTGATCTTGCAATTCATGTATTCCGCTCACCCATACATTGAGCGACGCAAAAGGTACGCCTGGAGGTAGCTTATGATCGAGTACTCATACTGATCACTTTATCAGCATGCGGAATTGGCTCAAGCATCTTTACGAGGTTAACAATCCACCCTTCTTCATTCAAGGTTCCCCTGCGGACCTCGACATGAACCTGATGCCTCTTCGTCGAGATGGCATGAAAGTGGGGAAGCTCTGGATCCGTGAATCCTTCTACTCGCTCGACCCATCCCATACTCAGGCTGAATTTTTGACGGTGTTGATGGGAATCACCAGTCTTAGTTTTGCTTTTGACAGGGACGACACACCTGTCTACATCTCTCGAGCAAAGTGTACAATCTCCGGACCGTTCGAACTCGTTCGCAAGTGGGACAAACGCTATATGGCTCATGACCTGTTCAATTCTTACCAAGGAGCGACCCGCAGCAGCATCTCATCGGGTATTCTGTATATTCTGTAAGCGTGTTCTTCTTGTCTCTACATGCAATGAACTAAGTGCAATTCAGACATGTCCTCGATAATCGTTTATATGTCAACCTCTCGGTGTTGTGCGACTGTATCGAGGACATCTGCAGCGCTTTTGTAATCAACTATCGAATGGACCCAGACTTGAATGAGATTCCCCTTCATAACGTCGTCCTTCCATGTAATTGGCTACTGTTTCCCCACAAATTCACTGCGGAGAAAAAAACCAACCTGCTTTTGATGAACAAGCTTCTGGATGAGATAGCGAGGCTAGTCGAAGCATTGCGCGTAGAAGCAGGCACTGGTGAGTCTCCCGACTTTTCGGAGATCCGAGACTACAATTAGGCAGATTTTCTTTGGCTGAACCATACGAGATTTACGCCCATTCTCCGCAATTTTCTCATTTCCCGGATGTGAGCTCAGTTCAATATCTGTCCATCGGCGATGTGCATACTAATTATATGTATCACAGCTGCAGGTCTCTCTGCCTTAGTACGTTTACTGTCTCTTTTCAAAACCTATTCGTTGCTGAATTGTGTTCATTAGTTGCCCATAACATCAGTAATCGCTTCTTGAGGAACACAATAGACAAGATCATTCTTTCTCTGCACAAAAACAATTCTCCTTCGAATTGGCGTCCAGCTAACTATCGGAAACATGTGAATGACGTGGTCAGGTACACGACGACACCCTTGCTAGGATGGGCACCACCCTCCGACGGTTACCTGCGAGCTCTCCTGGCTTTCGATAAAGGAGTAGACAACCTGGTGCATCTTGTCCACAAAACGATGAACCATCATACCCGAGTCTATACTAGTATAGGCCGACGGCTCGTATACGAGAAGACCATGGAGATCCCCCATCTCCTTTCATCGTGTGCAGTGACCACGCAGTCTACCCTGAGAGCAGAGGCCCCTGCCCCCGTACGTTGCTTAGGACATTCCAAAGACCAACCAGAGGTTATGCAGTATGATGAGAAAGAGATAAAGGAACCGCAACCTCAAGATTTCGAAGGAGAAGAAGAAGGGGAAGAGGATGTCACGGCGAATGCTGATACAGAGACCCGTGATGCGTCGGAGACTTGGGATGTGGCGGCGACGTTGCTCGCACCTGATCTTGACGAGTCGCTACGCACCAACGGACCATCGGTGATGGAGGAAGAGGCGGCTCGCTACATTCAGAACGCATACCGCCGTTACATCAGACGCCGCTCGAGTCGTGCAGTTAACGCCGAAATTGATGCGATGTTCATGACATGCCTGAAGGAGACGCAGTCCTCTGAATGGCGTTCAGGTTATTATACCTTCCTTTTCCTTGGACCATTGCCTCACCTCCTGGTGTGCTTGGGACGAGGCATTGCTCTGACTCACGCTGCCAAAGCGAAGACAAAAGTCCTTTTCAACAAGGAGTCTCATGAAAAGCTTGAGGAGTTGGGCCAGCAGAGAAGCGAGATAACGTCCGTCCCTCACTTACTCGGCAACATACGATAGCTAACGCCGTCCTGTTTACAGAGCGCTCCTCAAGAGGGGAATGAGATTACGCAAGCAGCTAGAACCTTCCTCATCCGCTCATCGTGCCCGTGACATTGATGCACTCAGATCTGGAGTTCTCGAGGTCTATGAATTCATGAAGGGGGTTCCCGGAAGCATGAAAGACATGCAATTCGACTTTCAAATGGCTTATAAGGGCATTGTCGCAAAGAAGGTTCATGCGGGAGAGAAAGAGAAACCCGCTCTCAATGTCGAGGGTGTCTATTGAATTTATTCAGGTTGTGGAGTCGAGATCGCCATTCCGTCGGTGTATCATATATCATATTGTACAGTACGTGTTTCCGTAGATCAATGCATGTGCGTGCGCGATAACAAACGTTAACGAAAGTGGACAATAAACAAGTTTCATCATGATCATCTTATAGGTATTCATACTTACCACTACCAATAACGCAGTGTGCAATCGTGTAGCACTGGGACTTCAAGCTACCACACTGCAGCCTAGTCTAACAGCGACCCGTTTGAAGAGCTGTTAAGCTTTTTTGGGCAGGATATACGATACCCATCGAGAACTGTTGAGACGGCAAGGTTTTCGGTGCATCACACTTGGGCAGAGTGGTCAGACATCCTCATTTTCACGGCTATCGACAAAAAGTACACCGTCCTTCCCTCATAAAATTTGTATTATCCTGCCTGGTGCGTTGCACGAGGCTCATGACGAGGAAACGAGATTGATCGTATATTGAAAGACATAAGAAAAGAAACATAGGTGCGGAATCACTAGAAGCAAAGATGAAGTGGTTGTCCAAATGCTGCAACGTTAATTGTATCAATGACTATTGGCATGTGGTGGAAATGCACAGCAGAGAAATAGCACGATCTGACGCCACCATGGGATGGGTAGTGACTGTGAGGTTGCTGCACTTATTGTGGTAGTGTTAGTACCTGGAACAGGAGACGTCGCTAATGTTGAAGCATGGGCAGGCTGAGTGCCCGATGACGACGCCTGAGCTTGGGCATGCAATTTGTTTCGTTGCTCATATGCTCGTTTTGCTTTCTTAAAATTTCGCCCCCGAGCAACAACCAAACTCTGAACGGAGATCACTAAACCACAGCGATTGTAAATGCACCAAGGAGAGCCATACCTGCTTGTCCCGCACTGCAGCCACGTCGACAATACGAGGACGACTTGGGCGTTGCGAAAGTTCTGTTTGTTCATTGGTGTAGCGTTGAGAGCGGAAGAGTGAAGACAGCCGGTTGACGAGCCTCGCACCTAGACGTGAACTCGAAGCCATTGTGGGATGATGTTCGGCTTCTCCGTTGGTGTGGGCTTGAGAGTGGAAGAGAGCGAGGATAGCCGGCTGATGAGCCTCACATCTGGACGTGAACTTGAAGCCACTGTGGGATGATGTTCGGCTTCTTCGTTGGTGTGGGGTTGAGAGGGGAAGAATGAGGATAGCCGGCTGATGAACCTTCCATCTGGAGATGAACTCGAAGGCATTGTTGGACGATGTTCGACTTCTTCGTCGGTATTGAGTTGAGATCGGGGGAAAAGTGAGGAAAGGCGAACCAGGAACACGTGTGGATCTAACCGGGAAGACGTGGAGGGTTGCTGAAGTTTATTTGGTGCATCACTTTCAGGTGAAAAGCGGTGAATGAGTAAGGACAGACGAGTGAGGAGTGTGCGTAGATGGACCGCCAAAGGCCGTGAAGGTTGCGGAAGTTCAGTCGTTTCATCATTGACGGGTAGAAAGCGGCGGAGGAGCGAGAGAAGGCGAGCGATGAATGCATTTGCAGAGGAATGTGGGTGTAAACTATCCATTGGGGAGGGCTGAGGGGCTTCCATGCCGTGAAAAAACACTGGCAGTAGTTCATCTATATCGTCAAATTGGCCAGGACATCGCGTATCATCAAGCTAGAATATTACTGTTATAATGAATGAGAAAGATTGCAAACTCGGCACGTACTTCCAAAAATGACCTGTCACTGAGCGAAGAGCGGGGTGTATGCTGTATTCCTGAATCATCATCTTGAGGTGCCGTCTGTTCCTGTTCCCGTCTCTCCTCTGGTGCCTAACAACAGACATTGTCAGAGAGAGCGGGTGATATGGATATGTTGACACTTACCATGACAATATTGGAACCAATGGAAAGTAGGTCCTCAAGGCCAGCTTCTTTGAGGATGGCGTGAACGTCCCAAGTGTACGCGGTCGCGTCCTCGGCAGTAACTAGCACCTCTGCATCAGGGGAAAGAGCTACGGACCACAAAACGTTTTCATGCTGGAGGGGTGGTCCAACTGGGAAGTTGGTGTCAAGATTCCATAGACGCGCTGTTTTATCATAAGATGCACTTGCAAGGAGGCGGTTGTTCTGAGACAAGGAGATGGTGGTGACATGCTTTGTTTCAAGGATAGCGATCTGCTCCCAAGTGGCGGTGTCGTATATCGGATATAGATATTGGTCCCACGCAGCGGCAGGGCCCAGGCAATGTTTTTAGATTTACATAAAACCTTGTTTTGAGTCTTGACTCTACCGTTACCCCAGTGATGCATCAAGCTTTACTTATTCCCGAAGTCCTCCTGGAGATATTCGCCTATGTGAACACAATACCATCTACTCAAACAACATCGACCCAGAAATTACTACTTGCAGCACTTGCAAGGACATGCAAAATCTTCCACGAGCCTGCGATGGATTTGCTGTGGACTGAAATCCATGGGTTAGAACCACTGCTAGGTTGTGTAGCAAGGCTACATCCACTGATATATCATAGTGGCACAAGGGTCAGTGCACGACTCCATTATGCTTTGTTCGTTTCTTTTCGGCTCACTGAGCATCTACATAATAGTGGAAAGACTCGGACGAGCCCTGGGCGAAAGGTGTTGAGCCATTATCTGCCCAGAGGCCCGTCAATTTCTGCGTCACTCCTCCCGTATACGCACATTGGACATACAATCTGATCATCCACACCTTCTATCTGTCATCCCCGCCGAGGCATGCGTATTTCCGAGGCTGAAGTCATTAAGTTTTTCCACCACATATTTGAACCTCTTTCTGCCTCACATGCTGCACCGATGTCATCTATTGAGCATCGACGAAGGTCTGCAATCTTTTGTGACACGTTGCATTGCTCTGGAGCATTTATGCATCTACACTCCTCTAATGTACGATGATGACAGCACAGCAAATGAACTGTCCCTGCTATCAGATAGGATTCATTGGTGCACGCGGCTTGTAACTCTGTCTTGTCCAATGGTCGACTGGGCAACATGGAAACATCTCTCCCACCTCCCTACCCTTCTCACATTGGGAATTGATCAAGGGTATTATGACCCTTCTTCGCTGTCAAACCAAGATATTGTGAATTTATCATTCCTTAACATCACGAGCCTTTCCTTTCTACATGTGTGCAATGCTGCAGACATCATCACAGTCATGCAACACTCGCAATTTCCCTCGCTGAAAGAGTTCGAGTTTGAAGCCAACTATCTGTCTTCAGAAGAGGCCGAGCAACTCTTTCATGCTCTGTCCCACTGCAATGCGTGTCGGACTCTAGAAGAAATCTTCATATCTTCTCTTGAAGTCAGATTCGTGGGACCCCAAAACCACGAGTTTTTGACACCAATTCCGCATTTCCTTTGCTTTACACAGCTCCGAACCCTGCAGCTCAAGTTTTCTCATTCCTCCATCTACCTAGACAATAACATGCTCTTGCAAGCTATGTCTAGTTGGCCGCACATCCGCACTCTGGAAATCAACTACTTAGATGACCATCTTTCTTCTTCCGAAGTCTCCCTCCGTGGATTATTCGCAGCGGTCAGTCTGTGTCCACAATTGCATACACTACGAGTTCCGATCAATATTGCAGCTATCGACGTTGATCCTGATTCCGAGCCAATACAACATACCTCCCTACGATCATTGGAATTGGAGACATCGGAGACTGAAATAGCAGATGCAGAAACTCTCGCTCGCATCATTTCCGGCTGGCTCCCTTGTGTCGACCAAGTTCTAAGCATAGATAAGAGGTGGGATAAATTCAACAAGCATCTCAAATCTTTGAGAGCGGCTACTGCGCCGTATGTCGCGGGAGCCTGCTAGAATAATTGAGTTTGTAATACCTTCGAGTTCTTTCGTTCATTCGCTATCGTTGTCGCTGTTGTCTGTCGTTATAAACTGGTGTACTAGTACTTCTGCATAATCGCCAAGGACCCACTGGTTCACCCTCATTAGTACGGTTTCCAACATCATTACAATGTTCCGGTTTGGAGTGGAGCTGAGGCGTCTCGCCTGTGAATATAGGCATGTTGCTTGAAAGGTTTGTCGAGGTAGTTTCGAGAGTTGGAATTGTACGAAATGGTTATAATATGTAGATATAGCGCTTCCCCCAGTATGGTGTATGCGTGTTTGAAGCACATCGGCACCCTCAGCCGAGAAAGTGGTGAGGACTCGATATGTCGGAAAAATCTGAATTATCTGAGTACAAGATACCTGAAAGTGGCCCATCATGCTGACCAGGTTTGGCTAGGCAATCCACTTTGGCAGGGCCTGAGAATGCCTATCAGATCACGCTCAATGGACTAGCCTATCAGGGAAAACCTCCCGCACAAACCTAGCTAAGTTTGGATCTAACTTCTATAGTTACCGAAAATTCTTTCTAAATATAGTATTTAGTAGATTATTATGTAAGACTCTTTAAAAGTTCTAGGCTTCGCCAATGGGCAAATGTACACTGCACTTTCAAAACTTTGATGTAGGACGCATTCAGTACTGCAACGAAAAGAAAATTGTAGCAGAGTTTTGTGAACCTACGACTATTGATAGCATCATTCTCAAGTGAACAAATGTACTTACGTATGATGCATCATACTCTGCTCCCACATGCATTACCTAGGCTCCAAGTCTGTTCGCTCCTGATGATCATGGATCCGGCCGTCTTCACATGTACCCCCACAGTACTTGCCATAATATTAATCTTCTTTGTCTAGCTTGATGCATCAGCACCTTGGCTATGATGACATCATAATGTTCGAGCACAGGGGCTACGCCTAACATCGAATTCGACTGTAGGGATCAGGCATACCAGATTTGCCCTTCCATTTCTCGATGCCATCACTAATGAATGTTCGACCAGAGTCAGCTGAGCGGCTGACAGGGACCTACTAGGTACTCAGTCTGTGACACACTTGTCCTGGGCCAGAGTGTCCCAAGATATTCTCAATATTAGAACCTTTCAGTGGAAATCTGGATGACATCTAACTTAGATCCAGGTTGGCTTATGACAACCTGTCAAAATCACATGAACATACTAGTACTAGTGCAAGAAAGCGCGGCTGAGGGAGGACACAGAAGGAGAGATTGTGCAGCCTTGGGTGCTCACTGTGGTTATCCTGGCGCAGTTTAGTCCACTTCCAGGAAATTTGAAGGGAGTAAATGGGGAGAATATCTGCAACAGGTCAAGGAGTGCTGTGGGCAGACTCGGAGGGTGTCACTGCAATGTGACCGAGCGGTGTATCTGATGATGGTCCTGGAGAGTCGTGACCTGCCTAAAAGGTACTTCCAAGAAGTTTCAAAGCAAGTTTGATGTGATCAAAGGAAACTGTCAGGAATATTACATAATAAAGTCTCAAGAACTGCAGTTGGTGTTCTCTCCTTGAGTCGTCAACAACATGTACATCGACGTCATCATAAATGCAGGTAAGTGGCTGCGTACCTTATAACACAACTTAACTAGGTCCACCATGCAGCTCATCATAAATATTTATATGTCTAGCATCAGCCTGAGCATTGGGCTGTCACACTGGTCTTAAGCCAAGGATCATTTCGCTTCCAGCTCATTAAGCAATCCAGCATTTCAAGAATTTACTGGATTTCTTCATGTAGTACTTGTTCGGCTCATCACGCACATGGTCTTCGAAAGGCCGTATATGACTGGTGCGTGACACCTATAGCCCACCTCCTGATCAAGAAGTCAGAAAAAATTGACTCACAAGAACTTTGAATATCTGCCGCTAGTCCCTGTCTTTACAGCAGTGTGCGAAATTAATGGCAATCGCAGAAATTTCACCACTTCCTTGACCAAAAAGGAAATCGATACAACAATGCGTCATGGACGCTCACAAACTTTTCAGACAACGTCAGCGACACCAGCTAGCTACATAAATGCTATGGTTAACTGAAGAATCAGCAACAATCTCAAGGAATGCGCACTTCGACTGTGGGACCATGGATGGGAATTGGAAGATATTTGTGAAGCATTTGGTGTTAGTCAGAGGAGCTGCTACCGCTGGCGACAGATCTTTGAGGAGTGTGGTACTGCCACGAAGCCCCCTTCTCCACTCACGGGACATACTCGAACAATAATGCAAGCCCTGCTGATGGCTGTCAAGGATCTCTTCGCTGAGGACTCTGACCTTTTTCTTGATGAGGTCTGTACATGGCTCACAATTGAGCATAATATCACTGTCAGCACTTCCACCCTGTCATGCAATCTCAAGGATGCTGGTCTCACTCGAAAAATCCTTCGAAAACTGGCTTCCGAATGTGATGAGGTCCGTCGTGAGGAATTCAAAGCTAGTCTTCGCAAGGACTTTATCGGAGATGGCTCAGAATTCATTGTCATTGATGAAACGAGCAAGAATAACCGGACATATGCACGACATTATGGACGAGCACCGAGTGGAGATCGTGCACAGCTCACAGATGTTTTTGTTCGAGGCGATCGTTACTCATTGTGTGCTGCTATGACCGTGCAAGGATACATTGCTGCTCAAGTAGTCGAAGGTTCGTTCGACGCACAGGAATTCTATGACTTCATTGCCGAGGATGTGGTGATTATGTATCCTTTCTGTGCCTGTTTAGCTTGAAGATATGAAATTTTCTAGCTTCCACATATGCATCCCTTCCCTGGAGAGCATTCCGTTATTGTCCTTGATAATTGCAGGATCCATCATAATGAAGATCTTGTTGACCTTGTCGAAAGTGCCGGTTTGTTTTTGTGACTATTTCTCCCTTCATAAAACTAACATTGGATAGGTTGTCTGATACTCTACCTACCTCTGTACTCGCCTGATTTGACACCGATCTAGGAGTCATTCAGTGCCTGTAAGTTACAAAAATTCATGTTATCTCTGTATCTAATCCATCACGGTTGACAGTCAAAGCTCATCTTCGACGTCATGGTCATCAGTTGCGCCATCTTGAAGATCCGGTTGAGGCCCTTCTTGAAGCAACAAGTTGTATTACAGCAGAGAAGGCATACAGATGGTTCAAGAATGCAGGGTACATTGTCGCATGATCGAGAATGCTCGTAATTGTACAACTTTGAATGTTTTATGTGATAAAACTGGGTGTGAATGAATGCTGTTTAAATGTCCAAAAAGTCTACAAGAGTGTGATCAAGAATGCTCATGATTGTACAAGTTTGAATGCCTCGATGTGATAAAACTGGGTGCAAATGAATGCTATTTGAACGTCCGAGAAGTCTGCAAGAGGTGATGTGAGAAATACAGAATCAGTTTACCCATGTGCCAGACTTTATCGCTCTGCAAAATTTCTTGTGTGCGTCAAGAAAGGCCTGCCAGCCAAGTCTTGTAAATCAACCCACATCCCGCCATTCCTTGTCATCAAGTGTCTCAACTGCTCGATTTCCCAGCTGGTATTCAAGTGCTGCAAGCTTTGCTTGATCATTGTCCAAAATGTGATACTTGGCACAAAACTCAGACAGAGATATGTCGTGGGAAGTTGTCAAACCAGGTGATGATGATGCTGAGGGTACCTTGCCAGTAAGTTGCCCATGACCTTGCGCAGCTGGATGATAAGGTAGTGGGTATGGGTATCCACCAATGTATGGTGGTGGCATATACTGGGATGGATGAAAAAATTGATGTGAAGGACCAGGCAAATGAAGTGGGCCAGGAAACAGAGGACCATACTGTCCGACGACTCCGTGTGGATGTAGAGGCATAAGAGGAGGAATGACGTGCCCATGTGTGGGTCGAGGAGGCACTGGTTCCTGGCCAGCACCCTCAAGAGTTTGTTCCCATTGACAATGATGATAGAATTCGCCAAATGTTGAAATTGGGGCATCTGGCGGGGGACGTGGCACCTTCAGCTTCTGTGCAAAGTGGTTTGTTGTAGGAGGAGCTGACATGTCAGCTCTTCCTGCTGCCTAAAGCATCATTTTTTTTTAGCTTCATGTGCCAATGAAAATAAGAGACGTACAATGGAATTTGCCCAAACCTTCACGCACATCTCGGTCAACTCAAAATATGTGTCTGTCCTCTTGTCATGCCAAACATGCATGTTGGGAAAAAGCGGGTATCTGCCGACTGGATACAGTGAATGGAGTTCAGCCTCAGCCTTCCTTCATTTGGTAGACATATCATCCTTTGGAGTGTTTATCAGATGTGAGAGCAAAATCTAGTACAAACATCACATACAATCAATGACTTCATAGTACATGATGCAACACCAGCTTCTTCTTCAAAGTTGAATGGACGCTCGACGTAGTCTGGGTCACTTGTATCCCAATCCTTATGTTATGTTAGCCTGAAGAAGCTGAAATACCTCAAACATAGTACTTACTTGTTCATCTTTAGCAGGCTTTGGGGTGAATAACCATACAACAATGTTCTCAGCTGCTCGCTTCACCTTGACAGCATCAAGAAGCACTTCATAACCCACTTCATCTGCTATCTTCTTGCGTGGAGCGCTCTGGGCCTGGTTTTCAAACTTCCACTCAAACTTGCTGACAGGAAGCATAGTTGTTACAAGTAACATCGGTCACGTGGCCCCCCTATCATTTTCCCTTCATCCTCGCCCTCACCACCTACCGGCTCGTCCTCCTTTACCGACTTTCCATTGACCGGATCCTCGGGACCGTTCCCGTCCCTCGCCTCATTCGCCTCTATGCACGTGCATGCACGTTCCTTCATTGATTCGACCACCGACGTGGTCCCACGCCTCTGACTCGGTCCTGACTCGTGCCACCAATGTGGCTTTCCTTTTCTGTTTCCTCTGACTGCGGATTCCCGCACGTTGTATTCTTACCGTTGGATCGTCCCAACGTTTCTCGGTCTCATTCCACATTCGACCATCCCTCACTAATCCGGCTCAGTTGCCAACGCACCTATACCATTCTCGTTTCCCCTTTACCCTTACCTACTGTGCGGTAGCCTTGCCCTTAACCCTCTCCACTTAGTATAAGTAGTCGGTCACCCTGTACTAGATTCCCTAACTTGAATCTACTCAATCTTCCCTGGAACATACTCCTCTCTGAACGCCCCTTTGGCATTCAGTCTCTAGTATCTTTTCTTAGTTGCTCATCGCGACTAAGTCTACCTCGATCGACCTCATCATCTAGACAAGACAGTCTTGACCTCGAGTGACTTCTCAAGACATCCATCTACGAAGTCACGTGACACGCGCGTACTGTGATCGCTGCTGACTCGTCGTCGCCAGTCTCACTTGCCATACCGGATCCTTCCGGTTACATCACGAACGTTAGCGGACGACGCCCCTCTTAGGGCTCCGCCTAACAGATCTATTTGAGTGCATAACAATAGTGAGTCGACAGGGTAAAACATTCGCAATGTCCTGTTTGAATGATTGGAAGGTGCGGGTTGTATCCATTTTGAATGGGCCCCAGGAGACGATCGTAGTCAATGCTTTGGCACCCTTGGCCAATTTTTTTTCTGCCAGTGCAATCTCACACCACACTTGGACATATACAGTGAACCTTCTTGGTGCATCACTCTCCTCATCTTCACTAGTATCACTCGCTGCGACACTAGCCTTTGTTGACTTTCCCTTTCCTTTGGCAGTCGCAGATGATTTCTTCTTGACACTCAGCATTCAATCGATGGCTTCATCAGTGAGGCGGCCCTGCGGTACAAATTCATTGTATTTGTATTTGTTCGGAGATGGCCCTAACGAACTTTCACCAGCGGCTGAGACAAGGTCAGCCTGGTCAGGGGAGTCCCGCTTCCGCTTATGAGAAGCATTGAAAGATGTTGAATCCACATTGATGAATGCAAATGCAGGACCTGAGGCTGTGAGTGATGTGATTTTCAGTGATCAAGTGAGAAAAAGATAAGCTTCAATATAGTACCTGAGGCGATGGCATCCACATCAGTAATTTCTATGGACTGATCACTTCCACGCTCTTCTTCAGGCCCGGGCTCAGCCTCCAGCTGATCAAGTTCTTCCTCGCCATCTTCTTCTTCTTCTAGCACTTTTTCTTCCGCCCAGTCAGCCTTGGATAGCTGCCCGACCCTCTCTGCATTACCACTCATAGAGGGTGCAGGCGATTCTGGAAACTCCAGCAGTTCATCATCAGCGCTCTTGTCAATAGGCGCAGCTGCCATCTTGCACGCTGGTCTGGCTGGGATCTTGATTGTGGGCTTTTTCCGAACTGGGGTGAGTTTCTTTCTTTTTGCCATGGCAGATAAATTGGTATGACACATAGTAAAGGTAGTAGTAAGGGCTAAAAGCACCTGGAAAATGTGTACAAGCTGCAGAAAGCCTACTATACGCGTCCGGGACGCGTTGTTGTATCGATTTCCTTTTTGGTCAAGGAAGTGGCGAAATTTCTGCGATTGCCATTAGTTTCGCACACTGCTGTAATCTCCGTTGGCCCCTGTTATGCTTTCTTATTCAATTGAATTCAGGCTATGATAATAACAGCGCTGATGCGGAGATCTTCTACTACTAGTAGTATTTGGAAAGAATGGTACGCAAATTCAAAGCACCGAATTAGTATTGTCGCGCGCAGTCTTATCACTCAGATTCTTGACTTCTGTCACCATTATTTCTCTGTTTTCAAGTTCGCCGCACCATCTTGGCCCCATTCGTCGAAAACAGCCGAGGATGCTCAGCATAAAAGCTCAGCATTCTAAGATCTTTTCTTTGTCAATTTCTCATTACATTGTCGAATCATCATCCTACTAGCGACCTACATCTTATACAATGCCTTTCACCAACGACGGAGTGTATTCTATCAGAAACGTTGGCAGAAACCTCATGCTCGATCTCACGGCCAACAACACCACTGAAGGCACCCCGATTCAAGGCTATCCATCAGATAACAACACGGCCCAAAAGGTATCTATTCGCGTTCGCACCCATCTTGTGACCGATTCTCATTGCACACATCACGTCTACTAGTGGGTGATCAAGAGGCAGAACGAGCCAGGGTCCCCCAACAAGACTGTCACCATTCAGACCGTCGACAGCGGCAACAATGGAAATGGATTCTTTGCTACTGCGAGCGAGGTATGCTGGATCGGCCTGCATTTATTCATTTGCTTGTTGGTTGACGCAGACGTGGACAGGATTCGGATGTACCAGTCGTTTATACCAAGCAGGCGTTCATCATCGACCTTGTTGCACGCGACGACAATACTTATACGTGAGAATCCGACCAGCACCCAGGAACCTATTCTTGCTAATTTGACGACTGGCATATACAGTATGCACTACACTCTCGGGAGCGCGAACCTGGTGCTGTCCATTCCGAGTTCGACCAACAATGCAGTAAGTTGATGAATATTTTTTTCCGAGCCTTTTGCTCATCACGTCCACAAGGTGAAAATCGAGAATTACGACGAAGGAACTGCCCGCCAGCAGTGGGAATTAATTCGTCTTTCTAATCTCGCCCCAATCGCCGGTTAGTTAGGTACCACAGTGACCTTGCAGTGTTCAAAGTCAGCACTGAGCTATTGGAAATGTTCTCGCATATGTGTACTAGTACTACGTCTCGTGTCTGCTTCTGTCGTTTATGTGTATGTTGATGAATAGGATTGCTTTGGTCTGGCTCTCTTAGAGACTCGGAGATAAGTGGATATTTAAAATGGCCATCAGTGCCAGTAAATCATTCAAATTGTTCGAGCACGCAGATCTTGCAAACAAACAATGCACAGTCTATAATCACCGGCACCACCCATCGATGCATCATTGTTGCATATATGTCTCAGTTACATTCGTACGGTACGTTGGAATGAATAAATAATATATTTGGCCATCTATGCCGACACCATGTCGCATTAATGGTATGATCATTGATGCTTCTTGTACTATCGGTATGAATTGGCATGGTGCCAGGAGTCAAACTTGCATTCTGGCATTTTCCTGATACGCCCTGAATTCTAAGACTCGCTATATAGTGCACTTGCGAGTGTCTCAATTGTCGAATGTAAGCTTTGAGAGTGAACGTGTGTCGGTGAAACTGACAATGATCGACATCGACAGAATAAATTTGGAAGTTTGGATCGGCTTTCAAACCATGTGGACGACCGATTCGAGCCGATCAAGCCTTTTGTTCCTTACACCCGCATTTAAAGTTCACAAATTCTTCCTGGGCACAATCACCACCACAGCCAGCAACAGCCATGTCTAGTGGAAGCATCACAGCTAACCACAATTCTCTACCTAAAGTCCCAACTCCGAAGAAATGTCGCACTTACGTACGAGAGCTTCAACATCAGGAAAACCCTCCGATGCAAACCTAGACCAAAGTATGTCAAATTTGGGAAAATTGGAAAAAATTAGACCGGCCATCCGAAACTTCGAAAAGCTCAGGAGCAGCCCATCGTACGTTACTCCCGATGTGAGAGATCCAGGTTAGGTCAGAACATGTAAGTCAAAAATCCATAGTCTGCTAGAAGAGTTCTTCCGTCACTATTGATGAGTACATTGCTCTAAGAGGAAATGAAGATGTGATTTCCATACCATACAGTTGCTTACACCTGTGAGATCTGCATGAGCCATTTTGTTGGAGTGGACTGTGCGCCATATACTATCAGCTCATCTTAGTGCAATGCGAAAATGACAGCATACAATCATCAGTGAATTCGTGAGTCCGTGAGTCGGTAGTACGGTACCGTAGCCCATTTTTCTATAAAGGACGAATGGTCTTTGCTTAGTAATCAGGCCCCTCCCCCCGTGCTCCCAACGTGCATGTCTTCCGTTCCAAACGGTGCAGACATCTCTGCTGGTACTCACCCGGATCTGTCCCTCGGTTCATTCGTATCAGGTCCCAGTACACCCGGCAGACCACTCCGTGTCCCGTCAATTTCATCACCCGCCCCCAGCAACGGTGATGGCCCAGACACACCCCTTCCACGCGCACGACGTCCAAGACAAAGCGCACCAGGAGGAAAAGGCGCTGCTTTATCTCTAAGAGACCAAGAAAAGGTAAACTAAACACCGCCGCCCACTGACTCTATCTAAACTAACCTACACAACAGCACATCGACTCTCTCAAAAAAGAAAACTTTAACATCAAACTACGCGTTCATTTCCTCGAGGAGCGTCTTGCGCAGCTTGCACCTGACCAGATCGATGCTGCTCTCAAACAGAACATCAACCTCAAGATCGAGGTCCAGCAACGCGGTCTTGAGATCAAGAAACTGAAGAAACTCGTCTTGGAGCTTGAGCGCGAGTTGGAGCGTCTTCAGCGTGGCTCGACGCGCGACCATGATCTGGAGTCGCGGCTGCATGAACGCGAACGCGACTTGGAGACACAGCTACACGAGCGGGAACGCGATCTTGAGATGCAGCTTCAAGAGCGCGAGCACGAGATCAGGGAGTTGAGGAAGGCCCAGGTTATCATTGAGCGCAGTGAGGACGACTCCATAGATCCCAGTTATGCACGGAAAATCGAGGATCTGCGTGCTGAGAATGAGGAACTTCGTCATGAGCTCGAGCAGCGCGATCAACTTCTCATTGCACGCGAGGAGGAGAATGAGGCACTTGTTGACCATGCTGATCGGTTACAACTGGAGGTTGAGGATTTGCAACGACGGAGAGAAGCGGAAAGCATTGAGAGGAGCGAGAGTCGGGCTCAAATACTTGAGGAGATAGAGGAACGTGAGGCTGTGGAGGACGATCTCAACTCAATTCGGGATAAACTTGCTGCCGCCACTATCGAGCTACAACAGAAGGAGGACGAATTGGAGCTCAAGAACAAGGAGATAGACGATTTAATCCAGGAACATGATCGCGTCGTTGATGTCGTCGAGGAGGAGTGGAGGGGTGAAGTCGAAGAGGCCAGGAGTCAGGTTGAAGAACTCAGAGATGTTTGTTTCATTGTCCTATTTGTCTTCTGTCTCTCACTATCACATAGGTCCTTGCAGAACTGCGAAAACGAAGCAAGAGAACTCCGCCTCAATATTCACAGAGCTCGAAGCCAATACCAACGACCTGCATGCCAAGTTCGAAGCCACACTCGCACATCTCGAACAAGAGGCAGAGGAGAAAGATGCCGAGCTCCAGCGCTGCGAACGAGGAGATTGAGCAACTCGGAAAGCAAGTATATGCACTCGAGGAAGACGCAGATCGCATGGCTGAGGATCACGAACTGTCAGAGAGAGGAGGACGCAGTCGAGCGTGAAACACTAGAGGCACTCGCATCTCGCGCTCAAATATGTACATCCATTTTCATCACTCACTCGAATTGAAAAGCTCACATATTGCAACAGAAAGTCTCAGGACTGAAATCCCAACTCCAAGACATCCAAGAACTCTATGACCAATCTCTTCAAGACATGCACGCACACCGAGCCCGTCAGGAAGAACTAGCAGGGCACATCGAAGACCTAGTAACTCAAGTGAAACGCGAACAGGAAGCCCGGGAGAGTCTTGAGCACGAGTTCGACGATGTCGAGAAGACGCACGAGTCTGAGCTCCGACGCGAACGCCGTGCACTCGAAGACAAAGACTCTGCACTGCGCAGCACCCTCGATGACCTCACACACACGCAGTCTCTCCTCTCACAACGCCAAGGCGACCTCGAAGCCGTCCAAAATGTGCTTCGGGATATGGAACAACGGTCTAAAGAGCTCGGGGAGACCCATACGACCGCGCGGTTCTCATTGCAGCTAGAGGTCGACAGGCTGAAATGTGATGTCGACCGTTTAGAGGACGAACTATCTCGTATGAGGAAAGATGTCGGTGACTGAGAGGGTACGACTCGTGATCATGAAGATCTGATTCATAAACTGCAGCTCGAAGTACAACAGCTCACCACACAGCTCAGCACCCAAACTCAAGCGCGTCTCAGTCTCTCAGAGAAGCTTGACAGCGCGCAGAGCAGTCTCAAGACCGCTGAGGCAGAGTCATTTGGGTATAGGACGAGAGTGAATGAGCTGGAGATGCGGTTGTCTAAAGACCAGCGGACATTATTGAGTGCTGAGAATCAGTATCGTGATCAGCTTACAGAGCGAAATACATTGCTGCTTACGATATATCAATACATGGATAAGATCCTCGGCATGGATAAGACTCCCGTGAGTTCTTCTGTTTCTCTCTAACACGTGTCATTCACTCACAAGATCATGTTATTTTGCAGAAGAAAGGATCAAGCAGAAACAAAGCCCTCCACCAATTTCAGCGTCTTTCACAACAACCTCATCACATGGCTCAAAGCTTTGTCTCTAATCCAACTCGACTTCGAAAAGCTCGTCAAAGATGCAGAAGGGAAATTTACTGGGTAGCTTGGTGAGATGCGGAGGCAGCTTGATGTGCAGTGGAAACAGATTGATAAGTTCGAGTCAAGCATAAAGGTGTATGGTGAGGCAAAGGCTACATGGAGACGGAAGTTTACTGCAAAGGAAGGAGAGATTGAGGGGTTGAAGGTGGGTGTTTTATGAGTGTTTTTGATTTTACGTTGACTTTGATTGATACTCTTACTCTCATTTGCTAAGGCCACCAACGCAGCATTAACCTCGCAACTAGTGATATCCCGACGACCAACCCAAGGCGACTCCCAAGAAACAAAGATGCACCTTTCCTGCACAGTAAATGCTGAGAAATGCCTAGTGGTGGTTCAAAACCAGCTCCTCTTAAGCGAAGAAATGATTTCGAACATAAACCAAAAGACGACTACAGCTGATTAGAAATGGGAGGCGAGGGTGAAGGAGTATGAGACAAGGTTGAAAGCGGGGGAGGAGAAGCATAAGAGGGAGAGGCAAGGGGCGAAGGAGAGGGAGTTGGAGTTGGAGTTGGAGTTGGAGTTGGAAAATCAGTCAAGGTTTGCGTTTGTTGACCTTCTCTTCCCTCTTTTTTCCTCCTTGCATGTCCAGGGTCTTGTGCTGATGAATTGGCATGGCAGGAGTCTAAAACACCAGAACGAACTCGCTCAAAAATGGAGTGCGCAACTGGACAATGTGGCAGAGGCAAATAAAGGTCCCTCACAGCCACAGTAACGATACCCTCCTTGCTGTTTGCCGTGTCCACGATGTTCACCCCTATGGGTTTTGTATAACGAAGGTGTACTCTTGCTTTCGTTCGGTTCCTGACGTCATAATTTTGTATCCCAGGACCTAGAATAGGTACTGGTTTAGCAAATTTAAATGTCTGTCCCACTGATCACACAGGGCTGGTTTTAATCCTGGTACCGGATGTCCTAGTCATCTGTGGCTTGATAATCTCCTTTTTTTCGTCCCTCATTACCATCAATTCTCTTTCTTTGAAGTTTGCACCCACATATTTTTAACTTCATGGCATCTAGTTTGTTGACATCGTCGTCTTCATTATCGCTTCCTCCAGTTTCCCTTGTTGTCTCGGATCAAGAACTTTGTGACAATGGGACGTCTGTGGTGTCATCCTGTGTTCTACGCAAGTATTTTGGGTTTTCGAGATATCTCGAGTGCGCCTATCGGCGTTGAGGCAATATCCTGTGGGCAATTTGCTGCCAGTAGCCGTACCAAATCTATGGCAATTGATCGACAACTTTTCTCTCTTTACTAAAGAGCAATATGTTGTCATCACGCAGGCGCATGGAGTTCGCGGCTTCCTTTTGCATCGTAAGGATTATATCCGTGATATATTACGCATACATGTTTGTGATGCCGTTTGTCTTTCTAATCTAGTAGTTTTCAAACTCTTAAGGACTCCTTGCTGTGATTCTTCCAATCAAATTCTTCCTGAGCCATTTAGTATTCGTGAGGTTGAGGCAACTTCTCGTCGTGTTGCACGCGCCGCACTCTCTGAGCCACAATGTCTCAAGATTTTGGGTCGCGACGCGGATCGTCATTTTGCAAGCCGTCAAATGTGATCATCGGATGAATCCCGCTCTGTTGACTTCCCTCTTATGCTTGATTTTGAGGACAAACGCGCTATTGTTTTGGAGTACCGAGCAAAAATGCAGCCGGAAGCGTTGACACGCGGTGCATGTGCCGTTTGTGCTCATAATATTCTCGCGACTGACCTTCAGTGTGTAGATGTAAAGAAGGTGCCTCTTCACTTGTTGCGCAATGATTGTCTACCCGAACATACTCTTCCATGTAGTTATGATCTTGAGTTGTATGAGAGAGCGATATTGTATCCTAAAGGTATGAAGAATCATTGGTCAATGTCTGATCTTTTTATGTGTCGATCGTGTTATGCAGCATTGGTCTCGAAACATCCGAGGCAGCCAGTGAATTCATTGGCCAATTTTCAATACTACACTGTTGAGAGATTACCACCAGAAATTTGTGATGCATTCGCTCAGGCGTCCACTTTTGATCTGATGTTAGTATCTCATGCGCGAGCTTCGCAAATCACTCATTTTTATGCTTACAAACCCTCAAGGGCTCACAATCATGTCGTCAAAGAAACTTCTCAACGATATAATAAGGGAAATGTTGCTGTAAGACCGCAGGACTCTACAGAGCTTCGCAACTTCTTGCCTCCTAGCCACGACGAACTTCGTGATGCTATGTGTGTTGTGTTCACCGGACAGACACATCGCCCTTCTCCTGAGACAGTTAAACAGATGCAGCCTATACTCGTTACAAAGAGTAGGGTGCATTTGTTGATTGAGTTCTTAATCGCTAATAATCCCTGGTATCAGAAGAGCGGTGTCGCTTATAGTCAGAACAACATGGACGCTCTTTTCGAAGACACCGATGCAAACCTAGATTGTAGCATGCCTGCTGCATTGGAGATTTGTCATTTACCACGAGAAGGTAAAGTCAATGCTAATGTCACACACGAGGGTCCTCAAGCGCGAGATTCAGATTTGTCAGATGACACTCCTGTTGGGGACATAGTTATGGAGGCAGTGGGTTATACACAAGGCGACCATTCATCACAAAGTTGAGAAAAAATGAAACTTCAAGCATTGGCATACGTATTGGACCGCAAGCAGTTTCTTTTGTCTCATACGGGTGAAAAATTTGTTGCAGACAATGACCCTGGTGTAGGGATTCATTTCTGGCTGGGCTTGCAGAGACTGTTTTTACCTTAGTGTTATGTTTGCACTTTTGTAGCTTACATAAGAAAGTTATCTTTTCACCAGTTACCAGTATGAGTCTGAGTCTTGAGCAGTTTTTATGACATTTCCTCTCCTCTGAGTCTTGAGCCTGGTCCAGAAACCCTTTAGGGTCAAATAGCAGCTAGGTTCTGCAAGACCCAACATTGTTCAGACTCACCATCTGAATTGTTGTACCTTCACTGGGCTATTGTCTTATTTGTTCCCCCATCTCGACCCATGGGACATTGGGGGATTTTATCATTGTGGGCGTACACCAAAGCAATATCTGTCGATGGAAGCTCAGGTTCGAAATTTGTTGCGTCAGGACAATTCTCCTTTCTGAAAAGATGCGAACTTCGCGTTCATTTGTTGGAACATGATTCAAAAAAAAGGAAGTAAGCATGAATACTAATTTTCGGGTATGTGCATCTCAGCAACAAAGTTTAGCGAACGAACTGAAAGCTTTAGGTCCATCACTCACTTCTCTAGCTGAGAAGTGGACACGCTCAGTTAATGAGAAGCCTTCTACTATGCAGGAAAAAAAGGCTGCATGTCTTTTACATCGTCTGCAATCGTCTACGAAAGCTTTGAGAGGTAGTGTGGGCTATAAATTATGTCATTGAAATGAAATCCGCTCGCTCATGAAAAAGTTCTGCACACCGGCGCTGTTCATGACACTGAATCCTCATGATTTGACAAGTCATGTACTTCCTTCGATAGTAGATATAGACCTCGAAGAATGGATGATGATGTCTGCATTTGAGCGGGCCCAAGTAGTAGCTTCTCGTCCCGATGCTGCAGCCCTTGCGTTTGATTTGCAAATACAGGCATTTCTCGACATCATTTTGAAATATAAACATGGCCCAGGCGTTTTTGGTCATTGTCAGGTGTATTACGGAATGGTTGAAGCCCAAGGCAGAGGCACTTTACATTGTCATATGTTATTGTGGATTGTCGGGAATCCGAGTCCACAAGAGTTGTGAGATCGCATTGCGTCAGAAGAAGGATTCAAGGAGGAAATGTTTCGTTGGTTAGAAAATATTATTAGTTGTGAGCTGCCGCACGATAAGGGTCCCATGAGAGAACAATCCAGTAGTGATAGTAAAAAACCTTCTCATGAAGAAGGAGAGAAAGATCCAAGATTAGAACGAGGCCCACAAGCCGCCGAACTAGATGCAGAATCATTTCAACACGAGTTTAGGGAGTTCTTGACTCGTTTAGCTATAGAGTGTAACTGGCATGTGCATAATGATA